>NC_056587.1:14973462-15195962 GCF_018340385.1 Cyprinus carpio
TCTTATGACTTCAGGCATTTAGAAAGTCACAGAATTGGGTTTTTAATAGGTTTTTTGGAAGATTTGGTTTCGAAAGAAAAGATCTTGTCATATTCATCCTGATGGGAGATGAAATAATGTTCTGTATGAGAGAGGATGTTTACTCGATGAAATTACATGTGATATTTATGGCTTTGGTAAGATCTGCGATTGCTTTTGATTTTGTCTTAGATTGTGACTTTAATGTCTGATTTTGACTCCACAAGGGTAATTCTGAACGAGCACAGAGATTTGATGTTTTTGTAGGACAAAGTTTAAAGGCTGGTAATACTTGAACTCATTCGGGTTTATTAAGGGAACCCATGAGATTTTTTTGTGTAGCCACAGGAAACAGCAGGCCGGCTCATTTTTCACGGAAAGTTCCCATGCCACTGAGATTGTGAGAATGCTTCAAAGTGATGTTTATTTTGTGCTGATATTTTAAACGTTTGTAAAGGGCAAATTATGAAAAAAGAATGAGGGTGCTGCTGGCTGGCCTCCTCTGGTGTTCCATGGACAAAAGATACTCTGTAACGGTACAAAAAAAAAATAAAACCTTGGCTGGAGGGTTTTTTTTTTTTTTTTTTTTTTTTTGGTACAGTTGTTAGTAGCAAAACCGGGGAAGGGAAAAGAGAAAACAAAAGCACAAATGCATAAAAGATGCATAAAATTCTGCTGTCAGAATTTAATGAAACATCATGATACTGACTGCCAAATCTTCTTACATCTCAGTGAACCAGATGCCAGTGATGGACCAGAACAGCTCTGACACAAACCCAAAAACGGAGACTAAAAGTAATAATTCTGAACACACCCATAAATACCTTGCTAAAGTGTAACATCCTGTATTGATGATTGAATTCTAAATATCCGAGCGCATTTAAAAGCACTGCTTTTCTGAGGAAATGTACTCATCATGATAATACTTATCTCGCCTTTGCCCTCTCTGTTCTTTGCACAGGTGAGAAACCAGACACTAAAGATTTTCGAAATGACCCACCTGGTAAAATTAAGTTGCCTGGTTTACACAAACCACCCATTCCACCACCACCAGTGAAGGAGAAGCCCATAAAACTAGTACCAAAGTAAGTGATGCCTCATCATCTTCGAGCATATGACCTTCTGTGATGCTCGTGAGTAATGCTTAATTAAGTAATGGCAAAAATATTTAATTAATCTGAAACACAAAAGTTTGAATCTCCTTCCATCGGTCAGATTTATAATGCTGAGGGACTGAATTCCCCCTCATTAGACAATCATTTAGCATGCTATGTTACTCTAAAGGGCCTGTGAATGCTCAGTCTTGCAAAGAGCGATGGAATATTTTATGAGTTACTGAGAGACTAAACAAACTCAAACTGTTTCCTGTTTTTTCCTGTGAGACTGAGTCTTCAGGCAGAGCTTACAGAGAGAACTATCATTCTGACTGTAACACATGCACAAACGTAAGACATTACTGTCAATTACCAGATAGATTAAACCTTTTCCACAACAAATCAAAGTAGTGCATTGTTTGGAAAAAAGCTGTCTGTACTTTAAAACACATTAGACACAAATTGATAACATATTCACCATGTTACAGATGCTGATGTTTATTTTGATTTCAGTGCAGAGAACAGTGCTGTTACATTGAAACTGCACTGAAAATCAGCGGTTCATGCTTGCTTTGTATTTGTGTATTTTAAGTACACAGAAGTTTCTTCAATGTGTGTTAATGCATTGTAATAAATATTTCCCCCTTAGAAATGAAGAGCCACAACTTGTCTCGCCTAAACAGCCCCCAGCTTCACCAGTACAGAAAGAGTTTAAAGTAAATAAGGAGGTTAAAGAGAAAACCCCTGAGCAGTTTGATGATGTAGATGTGTCCTCCGAGAAACTGAGCCATCCCACAGCCAACAGAGCCAAACCTCCACAGAGAAGACCACCAACAGCCCTCACCTCAGCCGGACAAGTGAGCTTAATTTGAGTTGATTGTTGAATTTCAACAAAATGAATCAAGTATTGATTATTTAATCAGACTTGTGATTTTCAGTGCTTGAGGTGTGCCAATCAAACCAAATCATGTCAGGGGAGGTGCTTGAAGAATGATATTAAAAATTAGGGCTGTCGATCAATTAAAATAATGAATCATGGTTATATATAATAATTATAAAAATGTAGTCGATGTAGTAGTTTTTAAATGACTTAAGTAAATGTTAATACGTTCTAATGTCTTGATAAATAATGCAAATGACATCTTTTTCTCATAAAGGTTCCAGCTGAAATTGACAACAATGAAACTTCAGAAGAGAAAGATGGATTACCACAAAATATTCCAGAGGTTTGGATAACTCTTTATAATAGCTTTCATTCATAATATTATTACGTTATATAATGCTTCACAGATCAGATCAGCTCATGTGCCTTCAAATATTTAAAACGGGATTCATACACTGTATTATCATATAGATTCATGTTTGAAAGCACATTAACTATTGATCTGTTAAACATTTATATAATGTATTAAAGAGCTATTAATGAAAGTTGTTCTAAAGTGTTACCAAAGGTTGGAAAATTAATGGCATTACATTATGGAATTATATTTATAAAACATCTCCTTAAATATCTGGTATATTCTACTGTTCAAAAGTTTGAGGGCGGTAAGGTTTTTAATGTTTTTGATGAAAAATACAATAAAAGCAGTTATATTGAGAAATATTATTACAATTTAAAACTTTTCTATTTAAATCTCTTTGGAAATGTAGTTTATTCCTGTGATGGGAAAAGCTGAATTTTTACTTCAGTGTTCAGTGTCACACGATCCTTCAGATTTGGTGATTTGGTACTCAAAAAAACATTTCTTATGTGCTCTTAATATTTTTGTGGAAACCATGATACATTTGTTTCAGGATTCTTTACTGAATAGAAAGTTTAGAAGAACAAAATTTCTTTTAAATCTTTTGTAACAGTGTAAAAGTCTTTACTGTCACTTATCAATTAAACATGCCCTTGTGCAAAATTATCAGTTTCTTAAATAAATAAATAACTTTTGAGCAGTAATGTACATGTAAAGCATTTATTAACATTTTGTTATCTTGTCCTGGAAGTTATATCCCTCTTCATCCCTCAGTTGCTCAGCTGCTGGTATTTTTTTTTTCCACAGGCTACAGAACCTCAGTCATCACCTTCCACCAAGACAGACCAGGAAGCTAAGACCACTTCATCCACCAAGACACGGACTGAAAGCAAAGCTGTGGCTCAGGAGGAGAGCGCTTCCCTGGCCTTTGTGCTGACAGAACTCAAAGATCTCCGCATGTCACTGGATCTCCTCAAAGCACAGCATGAGTGAGTATAAACCCCTAACTCCCACACCTGAATGACCATATCACACATTTCTCTTATTGCAATCTACCTCTTTAATGACCAGGAGAGACATAAAGGAGCTTAAAGATGAACTGAAGGACGAGATGGAAAAAAGAATGAGATTACAGGTGAGTGGTGAGATTTGAGTCTGTTCTGAGTATAATTTTGTGGAGGTAATAAAGTCTCATTTTATTATATATGACAATATATGCATCTTGTAGAGTTCCCAGAAATACCATATTAAAAATTCTGACATATTTGTGGCTTTACGTTCTTCAAAGACTCTGAAGTAGTGTAACAGAATTAGATCAAACTTTATTTCAGTTGTTTGAGCAACAAACAAGAAAAAAAGGAAAAAACAGAAGTAGATTGCAGTGATTTGTTTTTTACAACAGAGTTTCTCATACAGTAAAAATAAATAAATTTAAATCCTGTATTCCAAATTAAATCTAGTTGGCAATGGCACACAAAAAAAAAAAAACATAAGTACCATCTTCATCCTCAAGAGAGCAGCAGTGAGATAAAAAAAATTCAACCTGTTTGAACTGATAGAACCTCCAAACATCTGCATCACATAAAGGATACCTGTGCCATCCATAAACAACCTTAAAAGTAGCCAAATATATATCTGGCAGTTTTAAACTTTAATAAAATGACTTTTAACAATATTTCTTAACTGAAGGGTTTTTTTTTTTTTTTAATTTTTTTTTAATTTTTTTTTAATTTTTTTTACTTCAGAATAATCGCATCCAGTTTTTTACACCGTAGAATTTAAATATAGTCTCACCTTAATGCTGGTCTTCCATTGTTGCTGAGTACAACTTATTAAATAGTATTTTAATGCTTATAGGATGAAGTGGAGGCTTTGAGGAAAAAACATTGAACACCAGGAGTTTTTCACTACCCCCGGTGATCCTTCTCTGGGATATGGACGTAAAGGCTACAGGAAGAGGATGTTGAGGGGATGAAAATCCAGCACATGTGACTGATTGATTAATTCTTGGTTGAGTGGCCTAGAAGCTAGAGCTCCATTCAGATAGCAGAACTACAAAAAGAGTTTTTGATTTCTCATACTCTGCTTATGAGCTCTTTTGGCTGTGGGAGTCTTCGCCACTCATTTCTTAAGACATATGTGCATTTTGAAATGTGTAAATATCAGATATCCAATATCTTATTTTAATGGAAATTCAGGGATTATGTAGGTCATATTTTAAGGTATTAACACACTTTCTATTATTAATATATTTCTGCTTTGAGGTTGTGTTCTGTAACAAATAAATCAATAGATGGTTCCACTGATGTTGTACAAATGTTTTTGCTTAAAGCCTGATTTACCCAGAGACGTTCATGATAAGCATGACATGGCATCTTTTTTTAAAGCACAAATGTTTTGACTGTGTTATGATATATAACAAGATGTCTTTATTTTTCTGAGTGAAATATACAATTGTAAAAAAACAGAACTGGTATAAAATGCACGCAGCCTTTATGAACTTAAAGTATTAAAATTATTTTTTCATAACCCTACGACCTGATTGAAAAGAATCTTATGAAATGACACAAAACACAATTTTATTGGCTCCAGGTCATTTGTGACAAATTATTACACAGCAAATGTTGTTTAAAAGCTCTGAATGACGTGAACAGGCTTTGCTTTGACACTAACCAGAATGTGAAAGTCCTTTTTCCCTTGGTGAAGATGTGATGTGAGACTGGTGCGGATTTCATTTCCCTTTAGACCGAAAACAGCATCTGGAAACCATATGGAATACATTAGATCTTCATAGTCTGACTAATCATTGGGAATGGACTATATTTAATGACATACAGACTAATTCCAAATAGAAATATGTTTGTAAGGTTTGTAGGTTGAATTACAGTGATGACAGTACCATCAATCAAAACAGACTCAAATTCTTGCCTTTTTCGGGCTCATCTATGTGGGTTCTCAACATATTAGGTGCCCTATGAGCATTTCTCAAGTTTACTTTTAGTTAAACAATGTAAAGCTCAATGATATTTAAATAAAACACATCTTGCCATGATCTCTTCGTATTCCACATTCCATAGTCTGAGGGAACTTTTGAACTAGAAATAAAACGATGCAATAACATCAATGGGGTGAGCAAATTTAACTTTCTCATGAAAGACAAGATGCCCAAAAAACAACCATAAAATTTATTGTAAAACGCACATGAAGATCTGATTAACCAGGTGTGCAAATATGTGATTTAATATTTGTTACTGATGTGCACTGATGGAGTTTTAACAGAAGATTGCTTGCCAAATCAAGTCTTGATTGTTTTAACCTGCATCTGCTGATTGGTATAACCATGTTACTTGAGATTCAGAAAAGAAAAAAAGGGCTTTATTTAGGAATGCATAATATATATTGGTACCATATCAGTTATGAGTTGTTAGACATTATGAAAGTATATCAATATTGGGCGATATTGGATTTTTCTTGTGCAGGCTCATTTCAAAATCCCACTTTTTTATGTTCACATTTTACCATCCATCTCTCAAAACTAATCTTAAAATCATTGCAAATCTCAAAGTAATATCTAGTTTTCATATACATTATAATGTTGTGATGCCTATTTGCTATTTCACATTGTTGCATTTAAAACAATTAACTTTAGCTTTTTTATTTTTTATTTATTTAGACAAATTAGTATAAATCATGAAAATAATTATATCATCTGCATCAAATTTTAATTTCTGTTCAGAGTTACTACATGATTTGACATGGGGGACTTTTTTTAAAAAAAGTACAAAAATAGCAAGGAAAAAAATCTATACACAATAAATGGCATGGTGCAAAAGTGCATTTGCTTTCAGTGAATTCTAATAATCATGTACAATTCACAAATAATTTTTAAACATCAACTCTGACATCAAAGTCTAAATTCGTGCTTTAAAATGACTTTTTAATAAGCACCATGACATGGGGACTGACAGCAACCAAATGTTGCATACAGAACAGCTGTACCCGTGGTCTGTAGGATTACAATAACATCAGTATTTGGAAACACTGTCCATTACCAGTCTGCACTCAACCAGTGAAATGGCTTGAGTTTATGTTCAGGAGTGTTAGTAGTAGTGCACTCTTCCAATAGTGCCTGTTCCTGTTCCCAGAATATCTGGCTGTCCGTTTCTCCAGATTTCCCTGATGATCCTCTCCCTTTCCTCCAATCGCTGTGCCCGCTCCAGCTCCTCAGCTGAGGTGAACACGTTCCTGCTCAGAGTCCCGTCTGGGGTGATGAGGTGGTTGCTCATGGGGATCTCTGTGGTGCTGTGCTGAATAGATGACTCCAGGCCTACTGCATCTTCCTCCTCCTCATCATCGCTCTCCTCATCTTCCTCCTCCTCCTCCTCACTATAGTCTTTCAGATGTTTTTTCTCTGGCATGGGGGACGCCGTAGTGGTCCGAGGCTTGCAGGAAATCCGGATGACCAAGAGGCAGAGAGTGAGCACCAGGCCAAAACAGACACCGATGACAAAGTAAAGGCCGAAACTCTCTGGATTGGCTGAACAGACGGGGAAATGAGTCTGGTTTATTCACTGGAACATATTTGTATTCTATTAACCTGAGCTGCATGTTAAACATGGGAAAAGCACAGACCTTTAATGTGAGCATAAGCAGCAATAGTGTTGCTCAAGAAATCCATCTCCTTCCTTTTCACATTCATCCTGGCTTTGTCCTGTGTTTCTAAACCTAGAGGATAAAAAAAAATGTTTTTGAAAATAATGTTTATAAATGTGAGTGGTACTTGTTTCCAGCACATGCTACAGTGTGGCTGCTAATGTGTTCTGGGAGTTTCTGGGTGAAATTAGCATTAAATATGTATATTATAAGATTACAGTAAGTTTTCAAATAAAGAATAAATTCTAAATTCTAAAATTACAAAAAAAAAAAAAAAAAATCAATCAGTTAGCATTTTTTTTTGTTGTTCTAAATTTTTATAGTTGAAATCAGCTGTAAAAAATAATATTATGAAATGAAGTAAGTTATCAAATAAGGAATAAATTCAGAATTTAAGAAAGAAATCTAAAATCTAAAATTGTAAAATTCTAATAAAATTAAATATTTTCAAGAATTTCAGCCAAAAACAAAAAAATAGGCCAAAGGTCAAGCCTCTGTGTTCCAAAAGCAAAAGTAACAGGCTAGTCAAACTGAGCATTTTATTCAGTCACAGAGCTACTACAATTCTCTGGCACCGTGAGACACAGTATAGACACACTATATATAACTATTCAGTAAAAACATCCTCAAATCTACAGCCCATCCCTGCTCCTATTGTGAGGTCAAAAGGTCAGCATTGCCAAGAGCTAGTGGGGCCCATTTCCTTTACAAATCTCCACCTAATGGAGTGTAGCCAGTAGTCAGACTCTTTTGTATCTGAATAAAGGACATGATACAATACTCTTCCATAATGACGTCCATCTGAATACATCTGCAGCATTTTCCTTTCCTGTTTTGTTTGTGTCCGTAGTATATTTCCTCTCTGACTCTTTTCCCTTCTAACTGTGAACTCCCAAGGAAGATTTATATTTCCAAGGGCCAACAAATACAGCTACACCCTCACATACAGTATGAGGGCAAGAGTTTCGGGGGCTTATATTTATATCCCCAAACAAACATATCCTCCCTATGACAGTATGACAGTTCTGTGCCTGGTTCTTATCTCAGTCCGCAATGCATTGAAGGCGCCACAGAAAACGTGGAGAACTGGGGTCATGTTTGCTTGCCGGATCTTACCACACTTCCTGTGTCCCCCCGCTCCTCTTTTATATCCATCCACTAAAGAACCTTCTGCTGACTTTGACTTTTCTTGCTCGCTTTTGTTCTCTGTCTGACATCATTGCTGTACACATACTGTTTAAGTATGCAAACTCAGTGATTTAAATGTGCTTAAATGACAGTGATTACACATTATCATAACAGCTGGAAGTTCAGTGCCTTGCTCAAGGGACTCACCTCAGTCACGATACTGACCTACAATCCCTGCAAGTACTGAGACTCGAACCTACGACCTTTGGGTTACAAGTCAGACTCTCTAACCTTATATTCTTATATTCTTAGAATCTTATATTCTAAGTTTTCTGTTGTCATATGATAGCTTTGTGTTTAACTTTGTTTTTCACAGAAAATTTTAATATCTTTGAAATACTTCCATTTGTATTCCATAAAAGAAAGAAAGTCATACAGGAAATATCAATGACTGAAGTGATGAGTGAACTATTCCTTTAAGAATTCTTTAGTGTCAGTTATAAAACATAATTAAAATGTGGAATTAATACACAGTTGTTTTCTAGAATTGAATAAGCATACGATTCCCAGTTGTTGAAATAGTCCCAAAACAAAACAACAATGCATAACATAACAAAACAAAACAAAATGCATAGCAACTATAAAACAAATAGAGTCAGCCTAGAAATAAATGCAATGAGATTTACCACATAAAGCAGTCAGTTTCTCTTCATGGTGCACTGTTTTTGTTTTAGATGGGTCAAACTTCTCACTCTGGATATGGCCTTGTGTCCTCAGAATATCTTGGGTCTTCGTCTATACACTGACAAACACACACACACACACACACACACAGAGAGAGAGAGAGAGACGCACAACCTTGTCAGACCACATCACATCTAAAATCACTGAGGCATCTGCAGTGCAAACAAATGACAGGCGCCAGATTGTGCTGTGCACACAGGAAGTCAGCTTGAGATCTAACAGCATAAAACCGATTCACATTTCATCTATGAAAATGCAATAATTCATATCCCAGATAGGAATCTACATGATGAATGAGTCGTTCTCAAACTTAGCAGGAGTGAACTGAATTAGAAAAATAAATCACAGTGTGAACCGGCTGAACAGAAGCATTGGGAATAAATGTTTCAATATTAACCTTTGTGTTCATTTTTGTCAGCTTTCTTCATATGTTACAAGGTACTAGCCTAAATGATTCAGTTTGTGCCAGTTATAATGCTTCTAGACATTTGGCCCAAGCTTAGAAATATTTCATAGGCAGATGGTGTGAAAAATTTGCAGAAACAGGAGGTTTCTTTCGGGTTGGTTTAGTAAAGCCCCTTTGCTTTGCAGTGCCGATTTGGATCTAGCTGACTCTTGGAAGCTTGTAATGTGGATAGAAACCACAGCCAGTGAGCATTACAAATTTTGACCCACATGGCAAACCCAGGAATGACCCAGAAGAGAGACAGTATGAAGAAAGCGCATGTCCCTGTTGTGTTCCTGTCTGAATTATTGCAGTGGCTGATCCAGAAAGTCCATAACACCGATGCACTAATAAAAAATCTCCAGAAAAATGTTCACTCTACTAGCTCTGTTTAACTCTTCACTCACAGCACAGTCACATCTAAGTGGAGTCTAACGGCAAATGGAGACATGTTTAAAGCCTATCTAAACATCTATTAACCTGCCATGTTGTTTTGTTTGTGTTTTGTTTTTCCCCTGAGGAGGAAATTATTTGCACGCCTCCTGCCCTCATGCGCCTCCTGCCCTCATTGACATGCCCTCATGTCAATCCAACATCAGCACTTTTTTTTCTCTGACCTCATGTTCTGCTCCAAAGCAGATGTTGCATTTAAACATGACAAAGAAAGCATAGGGGAAAATGCCAGCGTATATTATATACTGATGTCTGGGGACATTAATAAGACTCGGAGGACATTTATTGGGTTTAGGTAACTATAGGCACACCTGCATTAATTTACTTATATATATATATATATATATATATATATAGAAAAAAACATGAAATATTATTACAATTGAAAATATATTTAATATTTAACTTTATATTTAATAATATTTTATATATTTTAAAGTGTAATTTATTCCTGTGATGGCAAAGCTGAAATTTCAGTAAAATGTTTGTAACATTAAAAATGTTTTTACTGTCAACTTGTTGTGCAGTTTGGAAAAAAACTGTAACATCCATAAGACATGAAATAAGTAACAAATAATAAAGACTTAATTGTTTATATTTCATAAGTAAGAAATGAAGCAGGCCCTTGAAAACAATTTTTTCTATAGCCATCATTAATCAGATCCCAAATAAACACTTTGACTTTTAATACAATACTTATGCAAGAAATAAAACCCAGTACAAGAAAGCCACACAAGCCAAGAAGCAGAAAGAAAAAAGCAATAAGGTAAGGTTTCAAATCAGTTAGCAGAGAATAAATTGCTGGCAAAAAAAATGAAATCATTTTCTCACTCATCTTTAGTCTAGCCATACATGATTTTTTTAAAAATGTATAATTTTGAGAGAGGAAAAAAAATGCTCTGGAATTCCAGATAAAGCAACTATGCATTAATATGACTTAGAAACCAATGTCTGCACTGCACTTAAAAGTTGATTTAATTTTTAAAAAAGATGCCAAAGCAAACACTGCCTATATCACAAAGCATGGGAAAAGGCCAGAAATACTCATTCTAAATTAAACATTGTTTGCTTAAAGGCTCGGGAGAGACAGAGGAAGTCCAGAAACAGTCATATCTGGTGATAATTCTTGTCTTTTCCACAATAAGAAGACCACAATAGCATTTCCTTCCCCTGAATCTGTCTCTATCCGACAGGAAAAATTGAGACCTAGTGCAAATACAGCCCCCCCGATTTGTTTCTCTGTTTTTCTCATTAAGTTGTCTGTCCAAATAAAGAGTGTAAGTGGATGATTTATTGGGGACAAAGTGACAGGCCAAAGACCTCTGGAGCGATTCCTTTTTCTGCTAATCATTGAACAGAAGCTTCAGTCTTGATCACCGAGGGACACATCAGTCAAAAACAACCTGACCGAACGACATTGTAAAGCACTCAAAAATATCATCACAAAGCATGAACAGAATTTACTCCAAAACTTTAAAGGCTGTAATTGAATTCACCAATATCAAAAGAAAAACATAACCCGAGCAGCCAGCGCAGCCTTCTCGTTCATATGACACACCACCAGCCAAAACAAGCAAATGGATATTTCTGATACTAAGAAATGTTCTTTCAGCCACTGGAATTTCCTGGCACAGTGGTTGAACCACTTGTGGTCTTCTTGGCAAAGGGCTTGGTGACTGATACTCTACTTTAAATCTAAATATAATTGTTTTTTGTTTTTTTTTGTCTCAATAGACTATTCCCAAACTGTGGACAGGCCGGAGGAGGTAGGCTAATATCAATATACAAAATACTCTTAATGACTATTTTATTCTGTCAGCCTCTGTAGAAAACAACGTTATCATGACTGGAGTTGCTTTGAGGAGTGTTTGCTCTCCTAAAATGTCCTTTTAAGATCAAAAAGTTCACTTCAAAAATGAAGTAATTAGTTATCCCATAAACAGCAATGTTGGAAAATGGAGAGAGGGGGGCCAAATGTGTCCCTGAACACACATTTGAAACTTTAAAACATTGCTTTTATCATAATTTTTCTGTTTGGTAGAACGCTACAACCCTAACATCCTCATAATCTTGAGCTTTTCCATAAACAACCGTCCAAAAGCGTTGTAGAAGTACTGACTGTGCAATCTCTCAGCCAGTATGAAGCCCCTCGGGTCTCATTTTCTCCCATCAGGCAGATTCACCTGAACACCAACCGTGTCCAGAATTGTCACAACAAATCAAAGTTAGAAGCTCAATGTAGCTTCCAAAACCTCAGATGTGAGGGTAACTGTCCAACTAGTGAACTTGGACACATTTCTACCAGCTGTGTTGCCTGTAAAACTGCTCAGGAGGGTTGCATGGTAAAAGCATTCGCAATGTGAATTAGCTTGAGCTCCTTTACAGGCCTGGACCTCACCATGACATTTCCAAAACAGTGTAGAGTGTCTTTCTTTCTTGTTTCTCTTGACAGAGGTTCTAGCAGATTAGGCCGTGTAACTCATTTGGACTGTGTTTCCTGCCAGTAGCTCTTACTGAGGGGGATATTTAATTTGGAGCCAAGTCAGACATGTGGTTGCCATCAGATTCTTGACCCCTGCACTAAACGTGGAGTTGACCCTAAAGACGCATGCCAGCCGAGAAAGATGATACTAAACGAACACCACACAAGCTCCTTTTCTTCATTTTCCTGAAATGCACAAATCCCTGCACAAACCTTACTCTTTAAAGGACTTTTATAACCCATGAAGGAATTTTATTTTTCTGATAAATGTTAAAAATTATGCACATAAGACTCATATCAATATCAACAGCCTTATACTATACAACCACTTCTGTTCAAAAGTTTGTGGGTCATTAAGTTTACTTATTTTTTATTTCAAAAATTATTACTTTATTTAACAAGGATGAAAGTAGTGACATTTATAATGTTACAAAAGATTTATATATCAAATGAATATTCTTTTGAACTGTCTAATCAAAGAATCCTGAAAAAAAAGGAATTCCACAAAAATATCAAGCAGCAAAACTGTTTTCAATGTTGATAATAATAAGAAATTATTATTGAGCACCAAATCAGCACACTAAATGATTTCTGAAGGATCATGTGACACTGAAAACTGGGGTAATGGCTGCTGAAAATTCAGCTTTGCATCACAGGAATAAATTACATTTTATACTATTAAAATATTTCATGATATTATATATAATATTGTCTTTACTGTATTTTTATCAAAATGCAGCCTTGAGCAAAATACACTTAAAGGTATATTTCACTCCAAAATGAAAATGTTGTCATTAATCACTTACCCCCATGTCGTTCCAAACCCATAAATGCTTCGTTTGTCTTCGGAACACAATTTAAGATATCTTGGATGAAAACCGGGAGGTTTGTGACTGTCCCATAGACTCCCAAGTAAAATACACTGTCAAGGTCCAGAAAAGTATGAAAGACATAATCAGAATCGGCATCACCGTAGCGCCATTTTGGAGGATATGTGGCGCAGCTGACAGAGAAGAGCGTACGCTGCCTGCGTACAGCTCAGATTCTCCAAAATGGCACTACGCTGATGTGGAGAGACACAGAGGAGACGAATTGTTGAATAAAATCGTTATTTTTGTTTTCTTCGCATACAAAAAGTATTCTTGTTGCTTCATAACATTACGGTTTAACCACTGATGGCAGATGGACTATTATGATGATGCTTTTCATACTCTTTCTGGACCTTGACAGTGTAATTTACTTAGCAGTCTCTGGGACAGCCACAAGCCTCCCGGTTTTCATCCAAAATATCTTAAATTGTGTTCCGAAGACGAACAAAGCTTTTATGGGTTTGGAACAACATGGGGCTAAGTGAATAATGACAAAATGTTCATTTTGGGGTGGAGTATCCCTTTAAATCTTACTGACCCCAAAATTATCATATTATATACTTTTTTTATATTATATACTATTAGTTTTTTTTGTTGTTGTTTTTTTTTTTACATGACCAACATTTTACACTGACTGATGAATTGGGATGCAGTTAAAATCTTCAAAAATGCTGCTAGAAGTTAAAAGCCTTTTCAGATTATTTTCATGTTGTGTGTACCATTCAATGTTCTTAAATAACACAGGGTGTTAGGGTGCCAGCCTGGGTTGTCAGTGGGGGTTGTGTGCCTGAAGGCTGTGCTCTTGGGTGTTAATGTGGACCAGATGTGTGTCTCAAAGGAGCCAAAGAGCCTCAATAGTTTTCTATGCAAATGCAGAGTAGAAAAACACTTCTTCTAATGATGTGTGTTTCATGTACCCTGATCTTTGGCTCCATTCCACCTCTAGGGTCAATAGGGCCAAAACACTCTATATGGGAATGGATGAGAATGCAACAGTCTCTACCCATTGCTAAAACCCTAAAATAAAAGCAATTAATACTTGTTTTAGTTTTAAAACCTTAAGGAGACCTATTATGAAAATGAGAGCGTGGCTTATTTGGATTTAATTAATCATGTGCATCTGCAGTCACGTTCCTGCTAGTTTGGGTTCAGTGTGAATAGCACAGAGAGTATGTGGATGATGGGACAACTAAACCTCAGGTGATCCCAGCTCTAAAGCTCCACAAATAGCACAGTGATTTCATCTGCAGCTCGATCTGGGTCTGGAGGCCTTTGCAGATCCTAAGAAACATGCTGGATCCATTACGCAGACCCTCTGATTAATGTACGACACAAAACATGCGGTCCATCTTTCCCATGGGTGGGTGGGCATTGTTAACCCCATATCGGCCAAAGAACTTAAAAGCATTAACATAGCGCAAGTACTAAGGTGTGTGAGAGCAAACAGATCAAAGAAAGCTGTGATTGGATAAGGAATTTAGGAGTAGCCAATCACTGATCAGGATTATGATCCTTTTCTTTTTGGTTCTATTACATACTTTTATCTTTTTTTGCAGAAATTAATGATTTTTATGTTTTCTGTAAAGCACTTTGTAAACTTTTACAAACTATTTGTGCATATTTATACTTAATTTGTATATATATATATATATATATAGTATTGTATATATATATATACACACAGCTTTATTTACTTGATATATATGTCTTAAAAGCTGTCAAAGAGAACAGCATACAGAGAACAAATGATGTTTAACTTTGTACACACCCATGTTTAATCTCATTCCAAGGGATGTACTAATTAATTCCCTTTAACTGTATTTTTGCTCCATAAAGTGAGATTGACACTCTTAATGCATTTGTAAATCAAGCCAATAGCATTAATTGAGCAAACGCATACCACTCAGATGAGATTTTGTGCTATATTATCTGGGGTTTTCTGTATTGTTGGATTTATTCTCTCAATCAAAATCCACAAGCTCATAAAAACAGAGATGGGGAAAGAAAGAATGTTTGGGAGGTGTTTAAAAGCACAGACTGACATAGTCAAACCTTCAGAGGAGCAAAAGGAGTGTCAGTGTAAATATTCCTCTGAATCAAACAAACTTAGATAAGGCATAGCAGAGTAAAAGCCTTTCCCTGTCTTCAGAGCAGTCATTTGAAAGTTGATACATTTGAGTGCCAATGAAATTGTGAAGAATTGAACTTGAACGCTCTGAGACAAATTCAGACTATAAAAGTGCATGTCAGTGTCATTTGATGCCATTGATGCTTGTGACCAAATGACACTGACATCAAATCTTACAGTGCCATATCTCATTTAAGAGTGGAAGGGAATATTATAAGTGAATATATTAATAATAAATGAGATAAGTAATACATTTTGGACTGTTCCTCACACAACTGTATTACTTTCGAACTGCTTCTCACACAAAACTTAAGATTTGCAATGGAGTATAATGTGTATATAATATTGTTATATTAATATAACATAAAAAATCATATGAACCACTTTTATGATACTTTTATAACGCGTCCTATGATTACCTAGTCAGCACTATATTTTGTGAATATGTGGGTTGCTGTAGTCGTTTCATCACAAAAATGTGGATACAGCAGTATTTACAAATGCATTTAGATTAGAGATTGACCTATGACCTTCCCTAAATCGACAAACTATGTTAACTTCCAGCACTACAGAAGATAAGGTGGCTGACTAATCAACAGTAGAGAGTGTGTGCAGAAGAAAGCAGATGCTCAGAGCAGGGTTGAACAGATATGAACACAAGTCAGCCATCTCTAAACAAAAAACAGCTGTGAGTTTTGCACGTCTCTCCATCGGGGTATAAATCAAAACTAACATTGCATACCAAAACAAACTAAGACTTTAACAATCAGCTGCCTTAAAGGTACGAGACTTTGAATAGATTTTCATGTCAAAGGTAAATTTAAATGGTCATTTTTAATAACTAAAAAAGGTGTGGCATGTAAACACAGGGCTGTTTAACTACTGACTTGGATCTTGGACAAGAAAACCCCTTTTAGTTGACGAAACACATCAGCCATGCATGAAGCCCTCACCTCAGCCACCTGGTCATGTTACATTATTATTGACCTTCCCGCAGATAAGCACACAATGAGCCCGGGTGTTTATTTTTATAATGATAAAACATTAACCAATTTACAGCTGCAGCTCTGGCCCTAACACAACTTATATTAGGGATGCTTCTCTCCAGAACTTGGATCAAACTCTCATGCTGGAAAACATCCATAAACACACATAAACACGCTTCATGCAGTGCAAAATTATCTAAAATAACTTCCATCCGCACAGATGATATCTCTGGTTGGTGGATTCAATAATCATAACCTTACAGGACATGATTCATGATCATATGAGTCAACAAATTCATAGAGATGTGACATGTGCCAGAGCTCTATATTTACAACACTCAGCATCATCACATTCATGTAAAAAAAAAAAAAAATTAAATAAATAAATGATATGCATTATATGTGTGTGTATGTATATATATATATATACTTATATATATATATATATATATATATATGTGTGTGTGTGTGTGTGTGTGTGTGTGTGTGTGTGTGTGTGTGTGTGTGTGTGTGTGTGTGTGTGTGTGTGTGTATGTGTGTGTATGCTTAAAATATTAGGATATTAAGATATTATATTAGGATATAATAGAGAATAAACATTTTATGCTTAAAATATTTATTTCTGGTTTTAAGCAGTCTACCAAAGTGAGGTTTATGCTTAAAACAAGAACAATAACAATACAAAACTAAACTTAATTCAAGACATGTTTCCTGAAAGAAAAAAAGTCTCTCTGGGACTATTTTGCCTCTCAAGAAAATATATCTTGTTTTAAGGATGTTTAGATATCTTTACTGAAACACAAAACACAAATGCGGTGCAGAACATCACAGAACCATTTCTTATCAATTTTCATACAGTGCAACAGGATTACTAAAGTTATATCAATGTAATATCACTAAATATGGCATGCTTAAAGGACAGAAACTTACCACATATAAATCTCAAAGCTGTTCTCCTACAGCATCAGACTTACTGGGAAGTTTCGTCCAGAATTGACCATTCAGAACATTCAGACCAATGACCGTTCAGCAGTGTATGTGTCTGCCTCAGTTTGACTCTGTATTACAAGCAGTTCACTCCCTTTCAGCCGTTCGCTACAAGCAGCAGGAAAAGCTGTCACAGAGTCCTCACACGCAGAAGGAAGAAAGACATGGAGTGAGAGAGGGAGAGGGAGGAAAAGGGAAAAAAGTGGTGCAGCCTTAAATGGGCAGGGTTTGGGAAAGAAAAAAGGGAGGGGAGAAGGGGTCTTTCCCCTGTTGTTAAGGAAACAGCCATGAAAAGCCAACTCCAGACCAATTAACTAAGATTTTCCACACTGAATAAAACATGGCAGAACAGAAGAATGAAAGAGCCTTTGAGAGATTCACTGACTGAACAGGGAGTGTTTGCTTCAGTTTGGGGACGCTACTTTGAAACTGTAGCTTGCCAAGCTACATCCTAATAATAATTGAAAGCAGTTCACTGTACAGAACTACACTGAATCTACTGTTTTGAAAAAGTAGCTAGCTAAACTTCAAGCATCAATCAAAATGTAGACAACTACACTGAAGTAGCCTAGTCTCACTTTTTTTAGTTAAGATACTTCCCAACACTCATTGGTGCTAAGCCTGTCACATAATATAACAATTAACACAACAAAATCTAAACTTAGTGTGTTCATTTGTTTTACTAAATGGCTAGTTTTATGTAGTACACAAACTAGTCATTTGAGGTAAATAAAAGTCAAACTGACAAATGACTACTAAATAAGATAAGAAAATTTCATCAAAGATAGCATATTTATAATATATACACCATCATTCAAAATAATAATAATAATAATAATAATAATATATATATATATATATATATATATATATATATATATATATATATATATATATATATATATTACAATTTCAAAAATCATTTTAGAATGATTTCTGAAGGATCATGTGACACTGACTAAATAAATGACTGCCAAAAATCAGCTTTGCCATCACAGGAATAAATAAATATTTTTTTCACGTGCAGCTTTGGTGACTATAAGAGACATCTTTCAAAAACAAAAACATCAGTGACCATATATTCAGGAGTATTTGGACTCGGCCTAGACTCAAAACAATCTCTACACAACTGGCAGATATACCACCTGTCCCATGGGCTGATTTACACTCCAGTGCAGCAGCTCTTCAAAGCCAGTAGGGAGCATGGGGGAGCAAAATTGGAGACAGACCAGTGGGAGGCAAAGGCTGTCTTGGTTGGACCTGTCCTACATAAACCCAGCGCTCCCTTTTAAAATTAAGGAGTGAATTACAAGAACATCCAAAGCTTAAGGAATGAGTGGGGCGATGTGCACTTATCAATGGCATATTTGTCAAAAGCAGGCCATTAGGTCTGAAGATGCACAAATGTGTTTATGGGAGAAAGCTGCTATGGGCACGGTGCAGAGAGGAGGATATCACAGGCAAGATCGTGCTTGTCTGCTGAGACCATAACCGAGGTGAGATGAGGTGATAAAGCTCACCAGGTGTGTTAGCTGATGAATGTGCGTGAAAGGAAAGTCGTACTTCAGTTAACACTGCTTGAGATATGGAATGGAGATCTACACAACTTTTACTTATCTGTCATTTTAGATTCATTTTGTTTGCAAAATTCGATTTTTGATCTATCTATTTATATCTACATCTATGTATATCTACTGTATATCATTATGTATCTATATAGCATCTATATACACTACCATTCAAAAGTTTGAGGTCAGATTTTGTGTTTTTGAAAGAAGTTTCTTAAGCTCACCAAGGCAGCATTTATTTGATCAAAACTACAGTAAAAACTGTACTATTGCTAAATGTTATTAAAATTTTAAAAAACTCTTTTCTATTTTAATATACAGTATTTTATAATGTATTTCTATGTAATTTATTTCTATGATTTTCAGCAGCCATTACTCCAGTCTTCAGTGTCACATGATCCTTCAGAAATCATTCTAATGATGTTGTGCTCAAAATCATTTCTTATTATTATCAATGTTAAAAACACCTGTGTGTTGCTTAATGGTTTTGTAGAAAACCTTTTTAAATTTTTAAAAATGTATTCTCTCTTTTGATCAAATTAAAAAATAACAACTTAAAAAAAATTTTTTAATTGACTTTTTATAACATTATAAATTAAATGTGTTTACTGCCATTGATCAATTTAATAATAAAAGTATTAGTTTCTTTAAAAAAAAATAACAATAATAATAATAACACGTATAGACCCCAAACTTTTGAATTGAGGCTTCAGTTATATCTGCAACAACTATATGACTGCTATGCAGAATAAAAACAAAAACTCAAGACAGGCAAATTTAACCAATTTCACCCAATATAATTTAATAATATAATAAATATGATATAATATAATGGTGTCCCTCACACCAGTGAACTCTGCCACTATACTGTCTCCTTTTACAGTAGGTTTTTAACTGAGAGCAGTTTCCTGTGGAGTAGGTACTACTTTTCCAGCCAACCGCTAATTTGATAATTGACTGATATAATTGCAGCTATTAAGAATAAGTATTCTATTTCAGATGCTGCAACCGGAGCAAGTGTGTATGATAGAAAATTGCCAAATTCTGTTGCATAAAAAAATACCATGTGCTGAGATGAATGCCAAGGATTCCTGGAGGGAGTTCAACACGGCTCTGTTGAATTAAGAAAAAATGACTAAATCTACAGACAGAACAGAACAGAAATAAAAATTACTTTAAAAATGTATTTTGCAATATATTTGCATTGATTAAATGATTAAAATGTGTACAATCAAATGTTTTTAGTGTGTTTAAAAATACTTTTTGCTTGGTGACTGCATCACAACATTTTTAGGGTCACTAAATGTAAAATGTAAAAACGTTTTCTTAAATTTTTTTTCATTTTCTGCTAAACAAAATCATGACTGACTTTGACATCTGACTTAGACAATGTTATCTTGCCACTAAAATCTTTAAAAACAAGAATTTGGATGGAAAAAGGTTTTTTTTTTTTTTTTTTTATGCACAAATATGTGGTAGAGAATTCCAGTAACTTTTATACTAATTAACCTCATTAATGCCTAAGGACTGATGACATTTCCCTGCAGGAAAGACTCCACCCTCTTCTATGAAACATATAAATACATAAGTTTTTCCACCTCAGCCCCTGTGAGAAACTACCACATACATCATAAGCAGATGTTGTTTATAGCAAAAGTGATCAAGCTCATTGCCCTTGACAATTAAGAGACAAAAGATTCCATGCTGCTACAGCAGAACTGAAACTATTGAGACTGTTTACCACTCCACACTGACCATCTCTATTTTCTGATGTTTTTAATAAGTGCAAAGAGCATAGAGGGTTCTGGCACACCCATTGGCTTAGTCCTGTTGATGAACACAAGCAGAATGAGGTCTGTTTGGTATTAGATGGGAGGGTTAAGGCAGGAAATGGCTCGGGGGAGACTGACATGGGCCCTCCATGGTCGGCACCAGGCCCGGAACCCCAAGCCTGGACCACTATAAGGCCTCAGTGTTCTTCCTTGTGCTAAAGAAAGGAGAAAAAGATTGTACGAGGTTTAAAACAGGGGGAAAGGGACTAAAAGGCTGGGAGGGGTGATGGCTGGCTGGATTACATAAACAGTTCAACACCCCAGCAGCCAAGCATCGTTGAGTCCACCCCCCCCCCCCCTTTCACAACCCTCCTTCATTTCCTTCCTTTCTGATTGTGGAGATATTATGAAAGTATTGAGGCCTTCAAAAATTATTTCTTTTATTTGATGCTAGAGAATTTGAGTTTAAAAGAAACATAAAGAGGAGTGCATAATGGGTGTAAGAATTTTTTTTTTAATGTGCTAGAATTAGGAAATTGATTTATGAACTTTGTTTTAAAATGTGAGTGGTTCTTTAGTGTGGAAAACTCAGCACCATGATGCCAGGGTATTGCCACTCAAAAACCAAATCAAATAAATTCATTCATTAATTAATTAACAAATTAATAAATATTCAACACTACAAAAATAAATAAAAAAAAAAAAATATATAAAAAGCACTAAAAAAGCAAAAAAAAAAAGAACTATCATAAATAAATACTTTTGAAATTTCAGTTTTTCTAAGTATCCTGACAAAAAGAAATGATCACAGCCTCCACAAAAATATTAAGCAGCACAAATGTTAAAGTTAAGCATTTGTTAGAATGAGCATACTGTATATTAATAGTGATATTAACCTAACCAACTTATATTTTCAAGCTGTTTAACATTTTCAAATGCTGATTGGCAAAGACATAACTGATAAAACAGTTACTCACAGACTCACAAGCGATCCTACCACAAACCACATAAATTTTTTTACATAATTTGTAATCTAGATAAGGCAAATGTTCCCTTTAGAGTGCTTAAATGCACATTAAACTGCCCTTATATGTTTTTATAAGGTGAAATTTTAGCAGTGAGAAAAAAAAAACACATGACCTGACAGATACATTCCACAAAACACACAAAGACACACTACAAATGCAATGGTAATGATTGAACTGGCTTTATCTGGAAAAATGACTCTTTGTTATTGTCTTCTTGCATTATTGAAAAACTATTTTCTTGTTTGACGCTGTAAAGCTGCTTTGACACAATTAGTACTGTTTAAAGCGTAAAGGTGACTTGATTTGACTTGACTTGTATAGTTCTCCAGGTCTCCAGTCAGCCTTGAGGCTTCAGCTGTAGGAATGCTGGGGCTGCCGTCATCAGCACTTACTGGGGCTCTGGTGTCACAAACTCACAAGGCTAAATTAGTAATTATGCCAGTAGTGAATGAAAGGCAGCTGAGTATATACTGAAAGACTGCAGTCTTTAGAAATGATTCATTCATGTTCACATTTTTCAAGGTTTATACCTGATGCTGTTTTTTATATGCTCATATCATAACCAGCACAGGACCAGCTTAAACTGGCCGCCATGCTTCAAAACATACCTAACCAGCAAATGCTGTTTTTTTTTCCAAGAGGGTAAGTTTCAGAAATACCTGTTTTTTTCATGAATTAGCTTGCTAAAACATTTTTTTATTGTTTCTGTTCTCTCTACGAAATGCAAAAGGGTACAGGGGAGACCTCAATGCCTCTGTGTGTTGTGTAACTTCTGCCGGTAATAAATATTGAGACAATATATTAACTTTGCAAGTCTCAAGAGACAGAGGGCTAATAATAACACTAGCCTCTGGCAGCCAGCCATGTGACACCATCCTCATCTAGACCAACTTTCTCTGAAGATCTTGTGAGAAGCCGGAGGCCGGTGACATGAGAAACTGCTAACAAAGCTGTCTTTCTGTCTAACAACTTCTCATGATATAGACACATCCATGCTTTGTTTCAAAAGATCTCTTGTAAAAGAACTGCCAGCTTAAAAATATTAAAATGTGTGATTTATCTTGCATCGTGAGAAACAGAAATCTAAGTACAAAATAGAAAGCAATTAAACATACTGGATACTATAATATATTATAAACCTGCTGGCTTTAGGACGCATCCACGCCACTTTCATTTTTCTTGATAATACCAGTTGTAAAAATAAATTGTATTTAATTAAAAAACATAGGCAACATTAGGCTTGAAATTATAGGGTTGAATGTTTTACATTATAATTTTTTAATTAAGCAACTGTCATTAGTTTCACCACATCATGATTTGCATGATCCTTTTGGAGAAATAGCACATGCAAATGCACAGCACTATCAGCCATTAATAAATTACTTTTTAGAAATGCTTGAATCTCCCACAGTGTTTGCATTAGCGACCTGGTCTAACCTTGCATTAAAAAGCTATGCCTTAAGGCAAAATGAATAGTTTCAGCCATGTAAACAACATACAATAAGTGGTTAAAATCCAATAAAGGTCATCAATCTGAAACATGTGGAGAAACTCAAAGACAAATGAACATAATGTATCTAAATATCTCCACCAGAATGCCATTTTTGCAATAAGATTAATTAAATACCACTAGCATTAAACAAGATGTTTCCATAGTGCTCACTAAGGCATCGGGGGAGATTTCATTGTCTAGCAGAACCGGAGACAGATCTTCATTCTCTAAGAGTTGACCAGTCTGTGAAAATGCACTGTTAGAGAGGTACAGGACCTAAAATGAACCTTCCCAAAAAAATGCCACAGCTGGGAGTCACTAAGTCTCTACTCCGAGGGAAACACCGTTTGCGGACACCTTGTGGCATTCTGGGCTGTAATTTGGTTAAAGAGTAAACAAGTTAATCTGCAAACAAAAAAACAGTCCAAGTTGGTTTGAAATCACTGGTTATTTCTGGTTCTTGTAGAAAAAATCCCAAACGCTACCTAAAGGAAGTGATTCAGTTGTGTTACATAGGCGCCCCACAGGAACAATTGCTGCACTGAGTTCTAGGCTAATGTGCCTGTTTATCAGCTTCTGGCTTTATCAGGGCAGACATTCTGCAGAAACTCATTATGCAATTTGTTGTATTGTTGCAGTTTTATAGCAGCTAAATTGGTTGTATTATGAGGCACATTCTCAGGAAATGTGCTATTTTGCATCTAAATGTGTAACTGGTGTAACATAACTGGTATGAACGGGACTAAATCAAATTATGCACTTTCCATAAAAGTCATATCATCATGAAATTTTAATTTCAATAAGTAAAATGTAATGCTTGTTTCAAGTAAAATTTAAATTTCTTATTTTAAAATGTAATATATATTAAAATGTTTGATGACTAGAGATAATTGGCACAAACATTTAAAAATAAAATTAATGTTTAATTTAAAATTTATTGTATATTAGAAGCAAAAAGAAACTATCAAACATTGTGAAATAAGTTCAGTATTTTTCCTGATGATTATATCATAGTAGTTAATGCGGAATCAAAGGAAACCTTTTTCTGAGAATAAGTAAATAAGAACAGAATTGTTATTTTGGGGTGAATTATACCTTTGACGGGGCTTCATTCTGAATAAAACCCCCAAATCTTGATGCTTACCCTCATGGGACATAGCCTGGCTAGCAGATGTCAAATTCTCATCACCGATCACCCTCGAACTCCATGCTCTGCTGGTCTGTTGCTTTGCTTCCTGGTTCCTCTGTCCTCCCAAAGGATGCCTGTCCTCACAGACATCCTCATTGTAAAAACACACAATCCTTTCCTTTGTGCTATAGTGCACTGTATACAAGAAGATAGACTTACTGTCTGACTCCTGTCACCCAAAGAGCGTTCTTGCAGATGTAGAATGTAATTATATACCTGGCAGGTTCAATTCTCTTTTATTAATTCTCATTTCTCATGACGTGAGAAGACATATTCTTGGACCACGAAAAGCATAATACTCCCCACATTAAATTAAAGAAGTAATCCCGATTCAGCATAAGTTAAGCTCAACTGATGGCAATTCTTGTATAATATCAATTACCACAAAAAATAGTTTGCATTTGTCCAATGGAAAAAAATACAATGGAAGTGAATGGGGCCAATTCATAAACATTAAAATACTTAGGATTTCAACTAGCAACTTTTTTTTTTTTTATATATAAAATTAGAAGTTTCACATTTCTTCTTTGAAAAACCTCTGGAAATTGTTCCCTTTCACTTACATTGAAAGTGCCTTTATAGCCTTGGGGAGAAAGAAAGAAAAAAAAAGTTGAAATTATTTTTTGTTATAATCAACATTGACCTCTGCAGCAAGGAATAAACCATACAGCATGTGCAATCAGAAAGTCACTTATTTTGTGGCAAGTGACAAAGATTCATTGCTTAAATAAGCAAACGAAGGAAATTACAGTTTCAAAAAGAAAGAACAGAAGGTGTTTTAAGTGAAATCCTGTGCATGTGGCATGTTTAGTCTTGAGCAGCACTATAAAAGAGAAGCAGCACTGCAGATTTATGGGTCATCAAGGGCAGGCAGAGGGCAGTCAGTGTGTGAATGATGTTCTTTTGGGATATTACAGGGGTGTGCTGATGGGGCAAGTCGAGAGGAGCCAGGCTGGCAGCTTTACTGCAGGTTAGCATTAGGTTAGTGCTGCTCGCACTGCCCGAGGGCTAAAAAAGCCCAACATCTGACACAAAACACACTGATGGGATATTCCACTACATCTCACAATTCTGACATTTTTTCTCAAAGTTCTGAGTCTCAGAATTGTGAGATATAAACTCAGAATTGTGAGAACTTGAATTCAGAAAATTGAAGTCAGAACTGTGAGATAAAAATGTGCAACTGCAAGAAAAAAGTCTGTCTCGGAAACAAAAAGTCAGAATTGCAATGTGTAAATTGTAAGAAATTTGTGAAATACTTCTAAATTGTGAAATATAAACTAAGAATTGTGAGACAAAAAGTCACAATTACCTTTATTTTTTATTCTGTAGCCAAAACAGCTTCCATATCTTGTTTAAAAAAAAAACTTAAATAAATGATTAAAAAAAGGACTTTATATTGACCTCACTTTTAGATCCAACTTTTTTATATTTCATACTCATACTCATTTCAAGACAAACTGGTTATGGTTCATACAAAAACATGCAAATTCAAACATATCCACACAATAACTTCCTGCTACACACAACAGGAACATGTGTCATGATGCAGTCAGAACCAATGCCATGACCTCTACTTCCTTTACAACTGACTCACCAACATTAAAATAAACAATCGGAGCTACACCACAGGACTCTGGGAATGCTGTAACCACACAGCAAGACTATGATCATTAGCCACTGCCAGTTAATTAGTGTATCTCATGGCTAAGTATTCCCAGGAGTCTTTCTATTATTACAGCCAAAGGTATTGTCACACAAAGGCCTGTTTCATTTTCCTTATCTAATCTGCATCAAAAGAAAACCATAAAAATTCTCTTACTAGTTTCAGATCTCATTGTGGATGATTCCTTGGTGCACAACATTCCAAAGAAATAACATGTTTAAATAATAAAATTTTTCATCAAAATGCAATTATCTGCTTTAGCTCTTAACTTATTTTATCTTCTTTTTCAACCCTTCCTCTTCATCCTCCTGTCATACAGAGACCCTTTTTACAATCGAATCCCAACCTATATTTGTTTCACCTTATATTATGTCTCACTCTGAAATGTCACATTACCATAATACAATGGCTGATAAACACTGTGTCAGGTTGCTTTAACAAAGATTAATCTTTTCGAGAGGTTCCTGAACGATACATGCATATCATGGTGGTTAAAATGCAAATGTAGTCTGTGATTACCTGCACACACCTAGACAGTTCTGTTTCTTTTGAAAGGGTGCCATTTGTCTGCACATCTGTCTATGAAATAAACATCAGTCAAACCCGGTATCTCCTTTCACACAGGTGAGGACACCTTAAACACCACTGTAATATTAAATGACTAATCATTATTCTCCCCTCCATCTGAAACAGCTACTCTGCAAGAACAAACATGCACAGATGACTTTTCCACAGCTTCTGTTTTAGGCTGAAGTGCTTGTTTTCACCATGTCACCATTAGAAAAACACATCTGAAGAATTTAAACAGTTTGAAGCAATGAAAAGTGAGATTTTCAAGGGATAGTTCATTACAAAATGAAGATTCTCTCATCATTTACTCACCCTAACATCATTCCAAACTTGTATGTCTTTCTTTCTTTTGTAGAATAGATCAAATATTTTGAAGAACTGTTTTTGTTCATATAATCAAAGTCAAAAGAACTTTCAAAAAGGTCATAATGGTACTGTGAAATGAATCCATACAAAATACATATACTGTGTCTTCTGAAGCAACATAATAACTGCATAGACAAACAAATTGAAATTTAAGCCTTCAGATTTCAACATCAAATCACTCTGCTTCTTGAACAAATTGGTCTGTGTCTGCATAGTTGATGTAGTCTGTGTATGTGTTGATCAATACTACAATTAGAGAGTAATTAAAGGCTTACATTTTAATCAGAAGACAAACCTTTATTTCCTTAATAGAGCTTGACAGTTCGGGATCCTGTCAAAATGTATTCTTTTTTATTTCAGAAAAAAGGAAAAATAGCCATACAAGTTTGGAACAACATGAGGGTGAGTAGGCCTAAATGATGACAGAATTATATATTTATGAGAAACTATTCATTTAAATGACACAAAATGGGGACATTCAAGATAGAGGTTGCATCTCTTAAGATATGGTCAATTAATTCCTGTTTAGCCATATACACTACATTCAAAGGTTTGGGGTTAGTAACTTTTTTTTATTTTTTATTAATAACTTTATTCAGCAAGGATGCATTAAATTAAAAAAATGGCAGTATAGTTTTTACAATGGTACAAAAAGAAATTGTTTTTAAATAAATGCTGTTGTTTTGAACTTTTTATTCATCAATGAATCCTGAAAAAAAAAATATCAAGGTTTCCACAAAAACATTAAACAGCACAACTATTTTCAATGTTGATAGATTTTCTTGAGTGCTAAATCAGCATATTAGAATGATTTCTTAAGGATCATGTGACACTGAATACTGGAGTAATGGCTGTTTCATTTTAAAATATATTACAATATACAACAGATTTTTTAAATTGTTAAATTTAAATAATATTTCACAGTTTACTGTATTTTTGGTCAAAGAAATGCAGCCTTGATAAGCATAAGACAATTCTTTCAAAAATATTTAGAAAATCTTACAGACTCCAAAATTTTGAAGAGTGTGTACATATTCTGAAGGGCCCTTCCATCACAAACAAAAGAGATATTTGCACAAGCCTGCCAAACATGCTTCAAAGACATGTTGTACATAGTGGAGCATTAATATTTTAAGTAAAGTAACACTCAGTGTAGAAATACAGTCAGTGGAATTTGGCTGCTGCATT
This sequence comes from Cyprinus carpio, assembly GCF_018340385.1. Taxonomy (NCBI): domain Eukaryota; kingdom Metazoa; phylum Chordata; class Actinopteri; order Cypriniformes; family Cyprinidae; genus Cyprinus; species Cyprinus carpio. The sequence goes on from NC_056587.1 coordinate 15,001,530, forward strand.
TACTTATCTTCTTGGCTTGTAATCTGCATTTACTGTGTTGGGCTGTTTACAGAAATATCTCACAGGAAAAAAAAATTCAACATACCATTTATCAACCATGAACCCCTTCTAGGTTTTTCAGTCACTATATGCTGTTTGCTTACTATGGTTATGAACAAAAGATGCAAATGGAACATTTCAACTCTATACTACTTTTATGATTCCAAACCTGAAATTCTCCAAATGTTGTGACAGACACATCTTCATTCACAGCTCATTCCAGTCACACAGCTGTGATTCAGAGGTTAGATGGATCATGCAGGTCCGTGATGGATAGCAGCTTTATCTCTCTATACACTGTGGAATGAAGCAGATGGATCAGCTCACAGGCTACACGGAGCAGCCTCATTCAATCACCATGACAAAGTTTTCCACAAAGCTAGCTCTATTACACATTTAAAACCCATCAGTAGGCCCAAATGGAATCTGTGGATTTTTAATCGCATTTTGAGGAGAAAAACTGTGGAATTCTGCAGAAATAGTGCGTATGTGCTGAAAAGAGTACTACAGTTAAATCTTCAATCTGGAAGCATAATCGTATTAGCCAAAATATTTACTAAACACACACACACACGGGCGAGAAGATATGTGTAATTTGATAAATTATGGCCATTCCAATTCTTTTGAGTGTATTATGTGCCCATTACTGATTTAAAAAAGATCAGTCTGCCTGGGAATGGAATTACAAACAAAGTGTTTCAGGCAGTGTTTTCTGTTGGAGAGATTAACTAAGATAAAAACATAAAAGAAAGATATGCACCCTTGAAAAAGCAAAATGTAATACTGGTGCTGGGAGATATTACAGGGTTTATGTTCATCCAAACCTCCAGAGGCGTGTGTGGCCTGTTTATGAGTTCAAGTGTAAACACAGCTGATGCTAAAGAGGAAAAAAAAACTTCCTTCCACCTGTCTGGGCTCTACTGACTTAGAACAAGCTGTAAACAACTACATCTGAGGGGAAACTACATGCAGCAGACATCAACATACACAAACTGAGCAATATGCATGGAATCAATTCAAAAGATGTAATGGTTCAAATGAAACAAACAACCAAACTTCCTCAATTCACTTTGGATGTGATGAATTGAAAGTTTACTTTCTTAATGGATGTTCTTTGTCTTATTATGAACTATTTATGGGACCTACTGGTCTAATATGCTCGGAATCCACTGGTTTCAGGATTTTGAAATGCTCCTTGCTGCTAAAATTCCCATATGTTGCAGTATATTGAGCTGGTGGCCATGCAGAGAAGTAGAAGAAAGCATGTGGGGCAGCTAATATATAACAGAAGCACCACTTTCATCCTTTACAGTTCATTTTACGGCAAAGGTTTTCAGCACCAAAGCCCAGGCTGAGCAATTCAAGTCCAGTGCCGGTGCCAAGTGACAAAAACATTCCAACAGAGGAGAAGGTAAAATAATTGTGACTTATGCAAAGAGCTAATGCAAAGAGTTTACTGCCTTTCTTTTAGAGAGGTCATGTGTTTCCATTCCTTCTCCCAAAAGTCTCATTGGTTCGCTCTTCTGCAAATTTCTTCAACGTGCAATGATAAATTGTTTGCATATTCAGTCCAGCTTAATATAAATCACATATTCATACTTGTGATAGTTGAACTTTCCACTGTACTGCCTTCTCTGGCTTTTTAATCCAAACAAAATATTTCAAAAGTGCTATGCGGTTTCATGCAATCCAAAAAAAATCCACCCTATTTTGGTAGCTGAATGGAATTAACACAGGAAGAGATGCTATTGGGTTCATTTTATGGACTTCTGAAACGGTTTCTCTATCCTTGTTATTTCAGACTTCTTCATCTGAACCATCTGCAAAGCTTCCATAAAACCCTACAGATATACAGCTGCTATCACATATTTCAAATACATGCATTATGACAGGAAATGGAGGGGATCTTTTACAAATGAATGCAGCTTCTGGCCTATGAAAATAAAACACCATTCACAGAGGATATTAACACACACTTTCATTCAGAATTTCAATAACCATAATGTTTCAACAGGAATATTATGTTTGCATATAATAAAAACACCAACCGTGCAAAATAAACATACCTTTTTCTTCAAAATAGGTACCTCCAAAATCTTAATTTTCTGTGCAAAAGCACATGCCACAGTCAGGATTCTGGCAAAACAAAAACAGAAGTCCAAAATAAACTGATTAACATTGATTTATAGGTACATTTCTACAGCAACAACCCTATACATTATTTAAGGGCAATATACATTTATTGCAGAAGAACAAGCATAATTATGGCAAACTGGGGTAAGATGTGTCAGTAGTAATCTAGCAAAAAGCATATAATTTGTCACATTACCATATATTTAGAAGAGCTCATGATTGCTAGATGTTCATGAGAAAGGTCTAAGTTTTCTATGCTAAAACTGTTTTTCATATTCAAGTAAATTTTCTATATGGCAGGTAATTTTTTTAATCATATTAGTTTAATTTATTTGTCATTTATTCAGATCTAAATTATACATCTAATTTATACACATTTACTTACATGCTGTACAGTTATAAATTATATTAAAAAAACTATTTGGCTGAAGAACTACCACTAATTGAAGCATTTTCCCCACATTCTAGATGCTCTGGGAAGAACCATGTCAAAGCTTCAGCTAACACTATTACAAATTTTATTAATATTACAAAATATTGAAAATGGTTAATTTGTTCAGCACTGTAAGATTTTGAAATGGGTTTGTGCCTTAGAACAGTCATTTATGAGAAGTTATATTTTATGTGAAATGATCAACTCACTTGTGTCACTGAACCACACTGAATTTATACATATATTATATCCCTCATTTGTCCTTGCCTAGGAGCTTATCTTACTCCCCTTATTTGTTTTTCAATTTTATAGATGCACACACACACACACACACACACACACACTGTAAAAAGGTCCCCCAGGGTCCAAAACATCATCATGCAGACATGCTCCCAATGACTCCTGACAAAGCATGAGGATGACCCCAGAGAAAACATGATTATGACTGGACACTTTGAAGCTCTCTGAGTGCTCATGGGACACTTGTGAAGTCCTATTGTGTTATGGTTACTGCTATTTCATCATAAGAACTGGATTTCATTTCTATTGATTTCATAGGATTTCAGAACGATTGCCTAATTTCCCCAAGACAATCATTTCACTGAACTTTGTGTGTCTCTTAGATGGGACAAGGATTAGTTTAATGTAAGAGAGCCTTCAAAGAAGTGAATGAATTAAAGAGTAGAATGTGGTCTCAATATCCACCTGCCACTTCTGTAATGTACTGTTAAATTCTCACCAGAGTTATTTTTTACAGCCCATAATATTACACTGTAAAATCCAGTCCAAGCCCTTTCACCAGATGGTCGTTTATGGTGTTTTATATATCTCACCCAGAAAAGAGTTCTGGCTTCTCCCACACTCTCACATTACACAAATATGCTGCTATTGAGTATATACATATACAACTTTTAGAGTATAAAACTTGGCCTGCAATCATCAACAGAAGCTGAGATGAGTACTTTTTCCTTTCTTTCACTGTTCCAACTCTCCCATATATCCTTTATGGACACATTACAGATTTCTTTTCACATGCTTCGACAAGCATCACTACTATTACTCATAGCTGCGCTAGAAATATGAATAACACCATAAATCTCATTGCTATTATTTTCATGATCAACCAGACTTACCATTTTTGTTTGGTGAATAATAAAACAAGCAAAAAATAAATAAAATAAATCAATTAATTAAAAAAAAAAATACAACACACTGGTAACCACACTAAATAGCAAAGTTAAGGAACATTCTAAGAATTCTAAAAACATTCCTTTCTTAACAACCACATAGAAACACCCTGGCAACCACCTAAAACACCATAGCCACCACATTACTCCTTTGTATCCACCCAAAACAACTTTCCAACTTAAAAAAAAAAAAAAAAAAAAAAAACCTTAGCAACCACATAGCAATACTTTGGCAACCACAAACCAGAACATTTTTCAACTTTTAAAACATCTTAGCAACCACATAGCAAAAACCATTAGAACACTGTAGCAGCCACATACTGTAACTCCTTATCAACCACCCAGAACTGCTTTCCAACTCCTAAAACACCATAGCAACCACTAATGATATCCTGGCAACCACCCACACTAAGTCCCTTTCAAAACACCTTAGTAACCCTGGCAATCACTCAGAGCACCTTATCAACATGTTAAGCAAGCACATTGCAACCATACAACTCCTTGGCAGCTACTCAGAACACTTTTCAACTTTTAAAACACCTTAGCAACCGCATACCATTAACCTGGCAACCACCAAGAACACCTTTGCAACATGTTAAGCGCCTTAGCAACCACATAACTCCTCGGCAACCTAGATCACATTTAAACTTTTAAAAACACCTTAGCAACCACATAACTCCTTGTCAACTACCCATATGTAATGTATTTTTTATTATTCTGCAGAGATTTGTTCCTCCAGGCTCAGCCGACATCAGTTCTGTGTGCCAGACCACCAGAATGTACTCTAAATTTATTTCCTTGGTGGTTGGCAAAAAGTAGGTCACCCTGGCATCTCTGCTCATAAACTGTGACAAAAGAAGCCAACAGTACTCCACCCTGGTTTCATAGTGGTGAGGCTGGGAGAGGGACAATTGCACCCTGTAAGGAAGTTTGTCACTCTATGTGGTTTGGCCAAACACAGACAGCTCCCATCACTATTTAGCATTTCCCCCATAAGCCCATGATGAGCGTGTAGCAGTATCCTTCACTGAGAGGCCGGAGAGGAAAAGCTTAGTAAAAATAGCCATTTACCACAAAGCTTCATAAGTTGCAATCTCTCTCTAGGCCGGTGTGTGTATATTACCAAATACTCTCTCTTTTGCTCTCCTGGGCGAAAAGGATTCCAGGAAAATGGGAGTCACACTTCATAAAGTACATGAGAGGCAACAAACATTCAAACAGCAACAACCTAGTTCAAACGAGAACAATATTCACCACACTGTGCTTCAGAACAGGAAGTTTTACTCATAAAGACTGGAAGGGTTGTTTGATAAGTCAGAGCAGTGCCAATACTGGAAGCATTGATGAGTAACTCTTTCAGAGAAAACACACACACACACACACACACACACACACACACACACACACACACACACACACACACACACACACATACACACACACACACACACACACACTGCTTTCTTTGTCAAACATTTATCCTATCCTATGAAGATGGGCTTTTCTAAGATTATAAGGTTCTCTGAAGTTTAGCTTTCTGATTATAGCACGTCGAGGGAGACTTTTCCAGCCACCCACACCAAAGCTTGCTTTAGATACAGAGAAAACTCAAATAATGCCCCCCTCATCTCTCTCTCGAGAGACCGGGGAGAACAGGAAGCAAGTACGTGGAAAAGCAAAGGACTGGAAATTCTTAAGCTTACCAGGATGTCAATGGCCACACAGCAAGACTTGATACCAAGTTTGTTTATATTTTAGCTAATGTTTCGGCATTCTTGCATTAATTGCTCCACATCAATTTGTACCAAAACAAAAAGACTTTCTTGAAAACCTGCAGGACAGATGAAAGATCAAGACAGCAAAACATGCTTCACTTAATACTAAATTATATTAATGGGGTTAAGCTCCAAGACGTAAAACTGTACATCTTATTCTACGATTGTAAAAAAAAGAATCATGCATTTCATTAACAAAATTTGCATTCAAACTTGCATGTACATTGTAAGAGGGATCAAAGCAATGTTAAAGGTCTAGAATGTCACAGAAAAGTATAAATGGGCTCTTTTGACCTAGCAACCGCCCAAAACACATTAGCAACAACTTATCTAAGGTGTTTAGAATTTATTTATTTATTATTTTTTTTTGCCAGGCAAGCACCTAGAACCTCTCAAAACACATTGACAACCACACAGCAACACCCTAGAAACCACCCAGGACACTAGAGCAACACACTACAAACTTTTCAACGCTAAAGTGTTCAGGATGGTTGCAAGGGTGTTTTTATGTGGTTACTAAGGTGTTTGGGAAAAGTTCTTCGAATGTTGCTAAGGTGTTCTGGGTAGTTGCTAAGATGTTTACTAAGGTTCTTAGAACGCCATTAAGGTGTCCCAGGTGGTTGCCAGGGTGTTGCTAAGTGACTTTACAATACCGTAAGAAACTTTCAGAACTTCTTAAAAACATCTACAACACCAGAGCAACATGCTAAAAACTTTTTGAAATACCTTGAAATACCTTTGAAATACCTTAGCAACTACATGTCAGTATGTTTTATTGTCCACATAACACATTAACCAAGACATCCTTGGTTAACTGTGGAACAGATGATCCCTTACGAAAAAGAAGTTTGTATAAGTGTGCTATTAGTATACTTCTTTTAAACTAAAAATTTGAAAGTATGCTTTTAGTTTACTTTTTATGTACATCTCAGAAATGGACTTTATGTACTCCACAGAAATATACTTAAAATGACATTTAAGTATACTTGACATACTTACAAAAAGTCTAAATATATTTGAGCTATACTTGTGCTCCTAGAATCATTTCTATAGTTTTCATTGCTATACGGTAGAGGGCGCTAGTACACATCTTCTGTACAGAATTTCCAAGAAAACACAAGTGAAGAAGAAAAAGAAACACCAGATAGTAACACATTCAATCTAACACGATCATCTGACATGAAACAGCATCAAAACTGTAACGTTATGGAATAAAATGTCGACCGATGAAGAGCTAATAATTACAGTCAAGCTGTGGGGTGTTGATTGACTCCATCTACGTTTTGATTATCATTCTGAATCCAATTCATAGTCTTTTTTTCAGCTTTTTGTTCAAAATGTTATTTCTTTATTTTTTATTAAACTTACCCACATTAAAGTGATTAAAAAAAAAAAAAAAAAGAATGCATGAAGCTAGAATAAAACGTTTTTGTTTACAAAGCAGATACCCTGTTCTTTCTTTGGATGTTTTGTATGTTCAGATATTCATATAACAAACTATATACAAATTAAAACCTAAATAGGGACATAGTAGTATACTTAAAGTATGATGAAAAGTTCACTTAAAGAAAACTTATGAGTATACTTGCAGTATAAAACTACTAAACTAGTAGTTTACTGAGACTATACTTCAAAGTGTACAACGTTATTTAATTAGTAGACTATCAGTATACCTATAAGTTCACTTTTAGTATAATTGCAGTACAGATTACAAACATAGAGATAAACTAGTTGTGTACTCAAAATTTGCAACTGTTATACTTAAAGTATACCTAAAAGTATACTTTTATATACTAGAAAGTGGGCCAATTTAGTCCCAAGAAGTATTGAAACAGTACACTTACAAGTATACTACTAGAACACTGATATTTGTATACTTGCTACAGTACGTACTGTAAAGTATACTTAAAAATATACTTGAACTTTACTTGAGTATACTTAATAAAATGAACTTGAAGTATACTACTTTTTGCTAAGGGATGGAACAGAATGATTTAAAAAGAAAACATTATTGCAAACCAGCGCTTGCCTGCCTTCAGTTCGAAAGGAATGTCGATGCTGTGTTTTGCCAAAGTTTGTTTTGACTCCCAGCGGTGAGAGGACTGATCCAGCATGGACCTCTAGATGCCTTTCCTGTCATTTTTTTCTCCATTCGTCTTGGAAGCTGAACTTGTGCTTCCTCTGAGTCTCTGTCCACAGAGATGTTCCTGTATGAGGAAGGACAGCTGTTACAGTCGTAATCACTCTCTCTCCATGTACATAATACATACACATACACACACTTTAGCCGCTTTGTAACCTCTGAGGAATTTCAATTAGTTTTTGATGTGCAGAGAGAGAGTTGCTGTTTTCCTGTTAAACAGGAAAAGGGACCAGGTTACTACTGTACAGCAATAATCTTCAATCTGGACATTTGGACAAACATCTAACCCTAAACAGATCTTCAGCAATACTTATCCTGTACAGTTTGTGCTGTGGACATGAAAAGACCTAATATATATATATATATATATATATATATATATATATATATATATATATATGTGTGTGTGTGTGTGTGTGTGTGTGTGTGTGTGTGTGTGTGTGTGTGTGTATATATATATATATATATATATGATTACATAAACTACACAATTATGACATATCAACATAATCCTGTTTTATGCATTAAAACAACACAAAGACAGCATCTTTCCACTGGTTATGTGTTTCTGAGATTGCCCAGAATTTTTTGAAAATTCCCAGTGAGCCCTTAAAAAAAACAAGAGTGAATGCTCATGGTACTGAACACACTGGCCATCCACACTGACACACATAAATATGCAGTCATATAGGCATCCCTGTCCATCTCTCAGCTCTGGCACCCCTCAGTGCTGACAGAGAAGACAAGGGCTCCCATTGAAGAGGTCACCCCTCTCCCCAAAACCAGATGTTCACAGTAAGCAGGCAAGTGCAGAAAGACAGCCTCACTCTCAGCCTGTTTTCAATTTCTCAAATACACAGAGACACATGAAATAGGAGGAAAGAGTGAACCTGGCCTGTGAAGAGTTCAAAAAGATTCAGTTTGTACAGAAATATGGCACTTTACAGGAATAGAGTGTAAAAAAAAACATTCAAAAATGTTGGTTGTCTAAATCCTATCGGTTTAAATTTACATGACGCTTACAATTTTTTTCAAACTTGTTACTATAAATTGGGGCATCTAGATACAACATAGCTCTGATTAGTGTGATTAAACATTAAAAGTTACATATCAAACAAAGATAAAATACCACTACAGGTAAATAATAGCAATAATAATAGTTTATATGTTAATTAGTTACTAATAAAAAAAATGTTTTAAAGTACTGCAGTGAACTAAATATAAATTCAGTTAAATTCAAATTATTTAAAAAAATAAAAAAAAGGTCCATAATATATTTAATAATCTTCACAACAGCAAAACATGAGAAGTGCCACCAATAAAATAAATGAAACAAAATGAATTTCGGCATTCCACGAAAAAGGGCGGATTACTTTACGGCAACCACAAATTCAAAAGTGTACAACTATTGACTGTAATTACGACTATGATATATTGCACCAAAGTTGCAAGAAAAATACACAAAACTACAGTTGCTGTAATTTTTTATTTTAATACAGAAACAAACCTGTAAAAAAAATTGTGGGCCATGAGGCTCTGGCAGAGATAGGCTTAGTCCTTGCAGGGTGGCAGATAAAGCAGTGTCAAGTCTTTTGGGAAAGCAGCGAGAGCGGTTATATCTCATATCTCAAGGTCAAGGATACAAAGGCCTCTGAGACAGAAACAGCGGGTTACTCAGCATGTCCTCCACTACAGCAGAAGGCTTTAATTGACAGAGTCTGGATCTCCTCCAGCGGATAATGGAATCAATGGGGCTCTCGGGTCGAATGGAGGACACTGCCCTAGAATGGGGTACTGAGGGGGGAAAAAAGACAAGAATGGAACGAACAAAGATGATCCTCTCTGGAGAATCACAACTTCAATTACAGCTTGGCGACCTTCCTGTTTCAACAGAACAAGAAAACAATTACTTGAGGAGAATGTTCTCATTTACACTTAAAAATTGAGGATCATGGACTGTGAGTGAAGACTGTGTATCATCATGTCATCATATGCTATTAACAGAGGTACAGAAACGGTCTGATAGAAATCAGTAAATCCTTCAGATGTCAGACTTCACCCGAGAGACAACACACGTTCAGCTGTCACTGAGACAGACTTGCAATATTAAGGGAGTTACACAACACAAAACTCCACTGCTGCACAGAGGCGGAAACAAGTGTATCCTGTCATGAATCCCCTGCATCCTGTCAAAGCCAAAGCTTTGTGGTCAAGAGGAAAGAAAAAGAATGATATACCCTCACATCGTTCCAAACCTGTAAGAAATTTTGAAGATTTATCATGCTTACATTGAAAGCTGACAGTCAGGCATGAACAGTACGGTTTTTCCTCCACACATCATACATTTTTTTGACAGAGGACTCCTTAGCACACTGAAATCCAGAAAAGCAGTGCAGGTGGATTCTGTCTTTGCATAATGTATTTTAGACAAGTTGGAGAGGAAAATGGGATTCAGCCACTCCTTAAGAACTCCTCCAAATTCCTTCTCTCTACAGTAATTACCTCCTGGTAACTTAACAAATCAGGTGTGTTTTATGGCAATACTAAAGAATCTTGACCTATCTGACTAGGTCAGATTTCTTACATGGACCAGACAGAGATAAAACAAATAAAATTTCTTATGTAAGAGAAGACAGTATTAGTGTATATATAAATGTAACCAAAATAAATGTAACCAAATATAATTTTTTTTTAATTAATTTTCAATACGTTTATGCAGTTTATGCATGTGTATATACATGTGTATTTTTTTAAATTATGTATTATTTAAAAAAAAATTCCTATTATAAATTTAAACAGGTAACCAAATTAAAATAAGAAATTATAATTATACATTGTGTGTGTGAGTGTGTGTAAACAGTGGAGATCAAAATTAGAGAACAATCTATAAATCATTGATTTTTTTTTTTCTGAAATATTGTTAATCTTCATCACTCAAAATTTGAAGGATTGCATGTTTTAAATATCCAGAGAATTAAAAAAAAAAAAAAATTGTGGTTAACACAGTGATCCAAATTAGAGACCAGTAACCACTGTTGCACGACAGAAGATTACAACTTCTGGAGGGTTACAGCTGTCAGAAATTAGTAGGAAGTCTAGAGGCCCTGGCTCCGAATGATATCACTAGTTTCTCACACTGCGCTGGTGTGATCTTTGTCCACTCTTCTTCCACTCTTTTTTTAAATCTGGTTTTGATCAGGACTCTGGGCCGGCCATTTCATTATTTCAGTGTTCTTAGCTTCAAGGAACTGCTTTACCCCGTTTGCAGCATGACGGGGACATTATCATGTATGAAAATTGCAGGCTGATTGAGAGATGCTTGCAGGAAAGGAACCGCATGTTGCCATGTATCTGTATAAGAGGCCCAACTCTTATACAGATCCCCCAAAGCATGACACTTCCCCCTACACCTTTCACTGACTTCTTTATGCACTTGGGGTTCAGTCTGTCCCCAGTTTGACACCGAACAAAATGTTTCCAATCGGACCAAAATAAATTAAACTTGCTCTCATCACAAGTGAACTTTGGACCAGTTTTCTTCTGTCCACACAACATGCTCCTCAGCAAAGGTAAGCCTAGCCTTTTGATTCTTTCTGCTGATCAGAGTTTTGGTCACTGCAGAGCGCGCTTTCAGTCCAACTTCACTTAAACATACCAAGACATATCCTTACTCTGTTCAGCACTGAACTGGTGAGCAATTCCAGCTGCAGAGTATCCACATTATCCTGACTTCTCGTGCATTTGTCTTACATGGACAACCAGCCTTTTTGGGGATTTGAATGAGTGTTGTTGTAAAGCTGCAATATTCAAGAAATCACAGATTTGGAATGACCAACTTCTTTTACAAAGGCTGAAAGGGTCATCCCTTTGGCCTTCAATTGGACAACTGTTGCAGGGTTTCAGTCACCAGAGTGGCCCGCCATCTTGCAATCTCAGTGAAAATTAGAGGAATGCTGCCAGTTAAATAGGGTTTGTCATATAATTAAGGAAATTAGCACCAAGTGCCAGAATAACACCAACTTGTAGGTATCTGTAAATGTTCTCTTTTTTAAATATCTCATTTAAGTTTTTTATATTGTGCTTCATAATGCAATTATTGTAATATGCTTTAAAAAATCTGCCCATATATATATATATATATATATATATATATATATATATATATATATATATATATATATATATATATATATATATATATATAAACAAATATAAATTAAAATATATGATTATAATAAAATTAATTAAAACATGTAACCAAAATGTAACCAAATAAAATAAAATGTGAACCACTACCAACTGAGCTTCATAAAACTAGAATGGTTATCATACGATTGGAAACTTTAATGTCTGCAGTACACAACAGCTTCACAACCCACACCAAAGCATTTGCTACAAATGTCTCCAATTTAACCCCAGTGTCTTGAGTTAGCCTGCACTGTTTTCTGTCTTTAATATGGCTATTGCTGTGAGGCATAGTGGATCACACATTTAATGATGATTTTGAGTCATAAAACTAGTGCTGAACCCCAGGGGAGCAATTTATCAAACACTTCAAATTTGCTACATTAACCCCAGACAGACTGTTACAACAGTTACAAGATTCTTATAAAAGAACAGGACCAACACATATTGCATTCTGAGGATGTTTTAACAGGAAATCAGATCATCAATAAAGGATGTCCAAAAAGTGCTCTGGAGATCTTGCATGTAAATCCCATGTGTTGTTTTGAGCACACTAGGGACCGGCACAGCGAAATGAAAACAAGCAGCTGAGGAATTTGCTTTGTGAGCACAGTTTTGTTCACCAGCCCATATGGATGCCTTGTGTGCATCATGTGAATGTTTTTGCTGGTCAAAATCGCTCAACGATAGAGGACTCGTGGGTTGAATTAGTTAAAGGAGTGATTCCTGTCAAAATATGCTTTCAACAGATAAGTGGCTTGTAAACTATTAGGCTAAAGTTGGTTTTCCAACTCTTGGGGGGGATGTATTTGAATGTGTTGGACTTACAATGTTTGCTTCAAACTAGTCCAACGTGTCCAGGCCTTGATTAATAAAGTTTGGTTCACACTGAAACTTATTCTGGCAAACTGGAAGACATCTTAAATTCAGGAGAGAAAGGTGAATAATGACAAGCAACCTCTGAGCTCAAACATCTACACTGAGATTCAGATGATTAATGAGCACAAATACACAAAGTGCTGGAGTAAAAGTCTTCTGTAAAAGGGGAATTGTTGATACTTGATGAGTAACTGATGAAACGAGTCTTTTTAAGCTTAAGAATTTTTTTTTTTTATATAGCTTAAGGGTTAGTAAGGATGATATTACAACAAAACACTTTGGAATTGCACTCATCACATCATCCAAAACAAATCCATTGAATTTATACTGAGATAAGAGATCCAATTTGTCTGGGCATCTGCAAAAAGTTTTGCATGTCATTCCATAGGTCTACCACAAGAGGGCAGAACTGCACCTAAAATGCAGACCTAAAATTGCTCTCAGACTCAAAAAAACTTACTGAAACCTTCACCTAAAATAAAGCACTATTGAGAATTAAACTAAAATTTCAAAAAGGGATTATTTGAATGAAAAAAATACATAACTGATATCAAATAGATGCATTATTTAAAAAAGTGCTTTTAAATACTGGTTTTAAAAGCAAACCTCTTACTTCACACAAGAGACAAAGATTTTCCATATCAAAGTTTATTGCTGACATGCATGTAGAGATTTGATGAAGTACAAAAATATGTCTTTTATACAAATTTGTTTTTCATCTCTGTACAATTACCCAGTTTTTTTTTCCTTTGACACCATTCTAACCGAGCAGCTTACAACATCAAATGTTTAGGCTTTTGACCAGTTTCATCATGTTTTGTTTTACACCAGATTTAGATTTTCCAGTTTTAGTAAAAGATGCAAAAAAGTAACAATTCTAAAGAGAAATCTCCCAATTTATGAAACATCTGCACAAAGTGGCCTAAAAAAAAAGAAAAAAAAAAGAAAACTTGCAGTGTTTTTTTTCTTTTTCTTTTTTTTTTTTTTTTTGAGTATTCATCATTTGCAAAACACCCACATCCACTCCGATATCTGCTGCATCTTGTGGCACGTCTTGCTAATTAAAATCATGCACTAATTGCTTTGAAATTGTATACAGAGCTCAAAACGTACACTTTTCATGCTGTCTATGCAAGGGGGTTGCAGTCACTAACGTAGGGGGCATATTAAACAGAAAAATTTACTAATTTCTTTTATTAGGTTTTGGGTACAGACTACACAACCACATCAACAGCAGCCATATTGCAACTGTAAAAATTTGCTATGATATAATGGCTTTTGTGAGAACTCTATGTGGACCTAGGATATAGCTTTGAGGCACTCCTTTTTGAATATAAGGAAAGGACTTTAATTTGCTCACAAAAAGCCCCTCTCCATCAAGTCACGCATATTATCCACTACAATACTGCTTGACAACCAAATATATTCACATTGAGTTGGGAAAAACTAATGCTTTCAATGATGGCTTGTGTGGACACATGGGTGTAATTCTTCAAAGTAATAATACCCTGCACTGGGTTTTGCACTATTGACGCCTATTCATTCCATTATGATGTCTTTCACACGGGCCAGAGTGTGCATCCTTATCTAGCAAGATAAACTCTACATCGATTCTACATGTCATGCTAATGTGCACCATAATTTAGTTGACTTAAAATAGAGCTATGCAAAGTCAGTCTCCTAATTAGTGTAGCTTAATATACCGACAGGATTGTTGCAATAATTATAAAAAAAAAAAAAGAGGGAAAGAGAGACAATAAAACAAAACCTTCACTGAAGATAGAAGAAAAAAAAACGTGAGAGATCACAGCAATGCTTTTGAGTGATACATGATCTCTACATTTACAATGGCAGATGAATTAAAAACAGCAAATAAATTAAAATGAAAACTGAAAGGTACAGATATACTACCAGGCTGTACGTCTTCAAAAGAGGAAATTAAAGTGGAGATTAAAAGGACAAGCCAAGCTGCTAGTCATGAGCTCAGAGATCTACAGTACTGAATGAGCTTTTCATCTAATGACACGAGTGGAGCCAGACATAAAGGCATTGCAAATAAGCCACAGGTCGATGCAAGCCAACCGCCTATTATACTAAGATATATTCTAGCATCAAAAGTACTTTTCACTGCTCACGGTATCTGTTGATAATCTAAGGCAAGATATCCCACAGTTATGCTTTATACACATGGGGTAGCTTAAAACAGGACTGAAAAAAAGTCAAATGACATTAAGAATGTGTTTCCTTGCAATATTCTCATTTCTCACACAAGAAACAGATTGAAAGGAGTGAGTTTCATGGCATTTCCTTCCTGATGATCATGAAGCAATTAATAATCATAGATGGAAATAAGCGGTAGGTAAGAGAATAAAAAGAAAAACAAAAAGAAACAAATCCCCTATGCAATTGATTTCTTTGTATCGCTAGCGGCCAATCTTCGATCCCTGAGCTGCAGCTGAAATCTGTGTGGGGAACGAAAGCACCGGATATACTGAACATGGCAGAAGATGCACTTTGATGACTTGGCATGCTATCAGAGGGTGAGTGCTCTAGACGGAGGGACACAAAAGGAAAGAAGGGCTTAAGGGCTGTGCTTACAGGGCTTATATTGGCTTAGACTTCCGCATGACTGCTGGATCAGCCGCCCTGCTTCCTGACAGTTTCATCCCATCACCAGCTGTCCCGTATCTCGTCTTTTTCCAAGTACAGCCCTGCGATGAGTTCCTGCATGACACACACCAAAATCAACAAAAGTACCACCTAGCTCAGCTCTCGAGAGTCTGCTGTAGTGGCATATCACATGATTAAATGTACATTTCCATTTGGTCGAATACGCAGGAAATGGTGGTCTTGCACTTTCTGCTGCCTACTGATTGGCCAATAACAAGAGGGGAAAATAACGTACCATATCGACCGGTTTGGATGCCAAGTTATGCTTTTGGTTGTATGCATCCAGACACAGATGCTAGCTGCCAACAGAAACCCATTCAAATAGGAGAAACATGCGCTATGATTTCAGTAATATGAGGTTTTTAGCTTTCTAACTTGTTATACTTAACATCTTCAATGGAAAAAGAAGAGAATAATCTGACTTAAAATGCTACCATTTTAGTAGGAGAGGAGGGGGGAAGCTTATTTAGATTGTGAGGAAAAAACAATCACTGGTTTTGACACAGAATAGTTACACAACCACAATGCTAATGCTCTTGAGCCTGTGCTTGTCTCCCCTCAACATAATTAGTCCTGCTTTCATAAGAACGGAGAGCATTGTTAAAAACTGACTAAGAAAGGAGGAAATAGAGAGATTGAAAAAATGGTAAGAGGTAGATTTGCAGTCATAGATACAGATGGGAGTGGAACAGACAAACTGGTTGAGGGGAACAGAACACAAGGGTTGATCATGTGATCCGAGGCGTTCCTGTAAAAAGTGCTGGGGGAGAGGTGAATGGGAAAAGAGTGGTTGTGTGTGATCTGCTACATGATTCTGTTGGGGTATTGCTGAAAATGTGTGTGTCTGTGTGAGAGAGAGTGTGTTTGTGTCAGATTTGGGCAAGGATTGGCATGGTGGAGATGATGTTGGTGGTCAGAGTCTCATTAGACCTGTGTGCTGCCCATAGGTAGAGTTTGTTTCCTAGGCCGATGAATGGAGCAACAGAGCACTGAGCTGTTCCTTGGCCCGTGTTTGTGACTGCCAGACTTGCACTGCATGCTCACACACACAAACACACACACACACACCCACCCACACACTCACTCTCACACGCAAACGTACATAAAAGTGTGCGGCCAGTTCCAATAGCTCACTCCACTCCCAATGACCCCCGCCTGTGGGCAGAATGGCGGTGCTACTTCCGGAGGAAGCGCTGGGCCAGTATTGCGGCATCCAGAGGGCTGATGGGCTGAGCATCATGGCCGAGGCGCCTCACTGGAGGCACGTTACCGAAATGCCTCTTGCTGAGGAAGTTCTTGGTCTCGTGGATAGTGTTCTTCTCTTCCGCCAACAAGAGCTGTTGCCTCATGTAGTTCTCAAATTCGTACTGAGACGACTCCTCTGTCACTTTCGCCTGGGGGGACAATGAGAAACTGTTTTAGTGCCAGAAAGTACCTCATCATGTTAACGCAGTTTGAAGAGGAAGTTTCTATTATTGTCCATGATTCAATGTCACTAAAGGCATCACATATTTTGGCCCATATTTATAAGTGAACAAGTTAATAAGTCAGGTCATACATAATTGCCCCCAATGATTTTAATGATTTTAAACATTTTACACAACAATAGTGTTTAAGCAGTGGCTTTTAATTTTTTTTTTTTGAAAAGGGACTCTGAGGTCTCCACTGTCCGACACAATGTTCAAATGGCACCTATATAACATATAAACAGTACTGTATATATATACACACACACACACACCAAGTAAAACTAAAACCACTAGTTTAAAGAATGATTTACATATTCATTCTGCTTACGTTTCATAAAAAAAGGCTCTTCACCTTCAAACTTTCATATTATTGTAACACCTAGAAGTGGTACTGACCTCCTGAAGATGTTCAGGGTGGTTTAGCTGATCATCTATGTCCGGCACCACTTGTAGAGGGCCACTCAGCGAGGACACAGATTGCCTGTTTAAAAAAAAAAAAAATAATAATAATAATAAATAAATAAATAAATAATAAAAAAAAATATCAGTCAATGACAAATGGGAATTTTCAGATCTACAGAGACCTTTTGCAAAATTGCAAAAATGTGGCGAGACAACATTCTGACCCAAAATGACATCACCCTATCACATGAATTCCTAAGATGTTTTGTGAACTCTGACAAGAACTATAAAGCTGATCTCAGTTCAGATGAGAGATGAGACGCACCAGGATGTGATGATGGCGCTCAGAGACTCCAGCACCTCAGTGGCAGTGAGCCTCTGCTGGGGGTCAAGCATCAGAAGCTTCCTGATCAAACACACTGTACTTTCTGATACCCGCCCATCCCTGCACAAATAAAACAGGTGCAAAGACACATAAGCATTTCCATCGGCAAAAATATTTTTTAGAGTCTTCATTTAAAGGAATAGCTCCCCAAACAAAAAGAAAAAAGATAACATTTTAGTCGTTCCAAACCCGTATGACACACTTTCTTTCATGGAACACAAAAGATTTGTTAATAATGTACCAGTGATTTTTAGGCTTCAGAAAAGGGACAAAAGCGCCACAAGAGTGGTCCAAACGACAGTTTTATGCAAGGAACATAACAACATTATAGTCACAATTCAATGAAAATCTTGACATCCAATGTCAGGTCATAAACAATGATACTGTCATAAACAATGATACTGTCATAAACAGTGTTTTTCATTTTTGGTTGAACTATCCATTAAACAATGTCCATCACAGTATATGCCAATTAACATTTTTCAACATTTGATTCATATCAAAGCACAGAGAGATAATAGAGAGACTCACTCAGGGATGGAGTACTCTGCTGCCTTGATCTTGCGGAACAGCTCTTGAGGTATACTGTCATAGAATGGGAACTGGCCATAGAGCATGGTGAACAGCACCACACCAAGCGCCCACATATCACTGGGTTTGCCGCGGTATGGTCGACCTACATGGAAACGCAAGGTGCAATTTTAACAAGCAGCTCTATAACAGTTTGCTTATTCAATCAGACTAAAACTTTCTTTTGGGTGAGTGACAAAACCTACACAAGAATGTAGATACGAATCCAGATTGATTTACATTTAAGTGTCTGTGCAATTAAAAAAAATTGCTATTGACTTCACTAATCTGTTGCTCAGGCAAGACAGAGAGAAAACCGAAGCATGTTTCAAGAAGCATTTGCGCTCATGCACTTGCATGTAATATGTCTTGGATTAAACTTTGGGGCTTCTACACACAAAAGAGCAACAACAAATGTCAAAATATGGGCTTACGCACAATTAAAAAGCACACCAAAACTACTACAAATTTGATAAATTTTAGCAGCCATTATTCCAGTCTTCAGTGTCTTTGTAAATGTAAATGTCTTTTCTGTCATTTTTAATCAAATCTTTCTAACCCCAAACTAATGAATGAAAGTGTACATATAAAACATATACTACCAATAGTGTCAAAAAAAGTCCCCCAAAACCTGTTCACACTCACTATACTGCTTTTTTTACCACAATAAATGGGCAGAACGCAATGTCCCAGAAGAGTAAAAATGAGTCATAGGAGCTTTTAAAAGAGGGGTTAATCGGGTAGGTTTCTGTTTGGTTAACAGCGTGACTTGTATGGTATATTTTTCTGTAAGGTACACATTTTCTCTGCTTCTACTTTGACCCTACGCATGAGAAAGCGAAAGAGAGGGAGACAAGAGAGAGAGTGAGAGGGAGATGAGTGGGAGAGATGAGAGATGTATGAGAAGGAGAGAGAGAGAGAGAGAGAGAGGGGGGGGGGGGGAGGGGGGGGGGGGGGGGGGAGAGGGAGAGAGAGCAGGAAGTGTAGTTCCTCTCTGCATGACTCATTTTGATGACTCACTGAAGCAGCTTTCCCTTTGTTCTGCTGTCATATTCGGCTGATTTACTCCCGGTTTCTTTCTATCATTTTACTGTGAATGGAGACCGCAAACAAGAGCTCGACTGCACCTCTATTTAACATGCATGCTCGGAATGCACCATCTAACCAGAGCCTTCATCCATAGAGGTCTTGGAAAAACCCCGAAAACACATGAAAGACAGTTCTGGAAAGGTGGTGGTGTTTGATATTTTAGCTAGTGAGTCAACTAAACAAACAAGATTTAAAAGCAGGGATCTTCAACTTTGTATTATACAAATAGCACTCTGCACACAAAGTTCATGTGACAAACACACAGTACACAAACAAACATTTTAAACATTTTAAATGAAATTTCAGTATCGAATGAATTATATACTCACACAAATCACCGTCACATTGTTTCATTTACATTTTTCACTGAGCTGATGTTGTCTTTGAATTAAGCAACTAAACTACTATGCATGCCTTTATGCACAGGTTTTTTTAAACCACATAAATGTATTTACATACTTTATACATCATTAATGACAATCCTAATCGCTTTGCAATGCAAAAAATCTAAGGAGAGGCATAAAGTTACATTATATTCTAATTTTACTTAAAGAGGTAATGACCAGAGAAATCAAAATTCCCCTGATCTTTTGACAGATAAGAGGTCATTGTACTATAAAAACATCCTATAAGTTTCAGAACTCAAAACGTTCTCGTTTTGAGAAACAGAAAATAGTACAGAAAATAGTCTATTACCTCTAAATCATGATATTTATGTAAAAATCTTGATAACATTATAAATAGACCTAAGAGAACAGTACACAACCCTCTACATTGCGAGTAAATCACTCGCATATGCGACTAAATTTTCACTCTGGCGACTAAATTATGTCTAATATTAGCCAATGGCTAATAAATTCTCAGATTTTACTCGCCAGTGTGTGAGTTGGAGGCTAAGTATAAGTTTAGCACACATATATATGTAAACGATATTCTTTGTTGTATTTTCCTGTAAAAATAATGGAGTTCCTTTCGATTTTTTTCAGTTTTTAAGAACTGCAAGGTTTTCCAGTTGTGGGCGGAACTAATGCGCAAACGGCAATCTCATTGGCTGGTGCTCACCTATTGAGCAAACCAATTTGACAGAACGCAGACAACCTGATTAATATTCATGAATCCATTACTGTTCTTATTAGTAGAATTCGTAGTATTATTATTATCATCATCATCATCTTATCAGTATTATTGTTAGAAATGTCTATGCATTCATACATGGTTACCAAGTTTTAATTATAATTACTAAAGTTCTATCACTAAATAATACTTGATTATCCAGATATAATATTATAATGCTTGACTGACTGATGTTAAGAGTGTACCTTCAGGTATTTAAAAAGCTGTGCCATTTTAAAAACATATACAGTATGTATATGTACTATGTATGTGTGTATATATATATATATATATATATATATATATATATATATATATATATATATATATATATATATATATATATATATATATATATATATATATATATAATGTATGTATGTATGTATATATTTCAGTCTGGCGGAGTAATCTAAAAAATTTACTAGCCAAAGGCGATTCAATTGCCAAGGTGTCCGTAGAGGGTTGGTACAAAATAAAAATTACCCCTTTAATAAATTACAATGTGAGAGGGACAATGAGACATTTATTTTATATTAAATAATACATATTTTAGGATTATAAATATGATCATAAATATTAATAATTTTAATAAATGTAATTTTATCATATGATATTAAGGAATGTTTTAGGTTAAAATTCAAGCTAATCTCTATGGACAGCAACTGTAGCACGCTGATTTATTTAATCTCCAAAAAAATAATACAGACTAACCACTTTTAAGTTTGTGAAAACCAAAAAAGGTCAAAATATTTTTAGTGTGTTGACTATTCAGTAACTGGACCATGCTACATAAACGTTTGACACACAAGATAAACAGCTAGTCCCTTGTAATGAAATTACATCACTTGAGTGAACTTCAATTCCCGCACAGAAAGAGAGAGATTGTTCGGAAAGATACACCTCGTGATACAACCACTGTTTATTTGATCCGTCTCACTGCTGAGATCTGCTCGAGGCCATGACAACGAGCTTAAGGGAAGAGTTTTGGTATCAAGTTGTTGATGAGCTAACAGGTCAAGTCTTGTGGCACACCACACAAGTAATGACTTTAATAAACCTAACTATTGCTCATCCATGCTGACGGTTTGTGACTGCTGTCCTGATTAGGGCTGTGTAGGTGGTTGTGTTGATGAGCTTTGATTACAGTGGTGACATGGAGGGCGAGTCATGTGAATCACACACATAAACATACACACACACAGAAGCTCAATTCTCACCACTCAGGACATCTGGGCTGATGTAGGCTGGACTGCCTCGCTGGTCCTTTAGCAGATCTTCCTCACTCACCAAATGCTTGCCAAGGCAAAAGTTTGTGATGGTGATCCGATGGGTCCTGCAGCACACAAATCACCAATGACGTCAAAGAACAACCAAAAGGACATTATAACTTAGCTTGTCCTTAAGAAAAGGCATAAATTCTCTCTGAATTAAAATAAGAATACAGATCTGATGGTTAGAGGGGAAGGAGTCTGGTAAAATCAGCCAAAATAACACCAAACAAAAATATTTTTCCTTGAAATCTGTAGTGTTATGACTTTAATATGACGCAATTTTTATTCAATTCATTCCTACTGGATGGATTAGTGAAATACAAGACATATATGCCTGTGGGTGTATGCATACATAAAAACACTTTTTTACATTATACATGCATATCAAACCGAAACTCTAACTGTTGTTAGGCAAGTCGTGTTTTTATCTGCGCAAACATGCCTCTGATATTTTTGTCTATGTCATTAAATCTAAACTGTGGCAGGGAGCCATTCTGCTTTTCCAGAAAGCAGAACCCAACATGACAGAACACACCGTGACTGCACTTGACAAACAAGTGAGTCACCTGTGGCTTCTCACAAGCTCGGGGATGACTAATTTTTGCACCTCAGAAAGGAAAGAACGACACTTTTTTCAGTGACAGGCATGCAATGAAAACAAGCACTCGAACACACATAGAAATGCTTTCACGTAAAAACTGCATTCACATTTACAATGAGCAAAACTAACACGTCAGCTGATAGAGTTGAACTGGGGGACCTTCAATGTGAGATTTCACACAGTCACAGCTGTAATCTCCCTACACTAAAAAAAAAAAAAAAAAAAACAAACAAACAAAAAAAACAACACCACCACTGCAGCTACATCTCTCAGCTACATCCTCTTTTCCCATGCTTCCCCAGTTACACTCTCACTTTCACACCCTGTCACACTTATGCCTAACAGTTACAAACAGGCCCGTTCCTGAAGCTTGATTTTTCCCAGCAGAGTTTCTTACTGATTGAAGGCTGATTACCATCTTCATTTAAAAAGGAGGGTCATGATTAAATTAGATTAGAAGAAGAAAAAAAGATTAGTCACAATGGACTATGTGGAAATAACATTTAGTCTTCCCATCTTACATTGCATCTGTACCAGTTACAAATGGTTTTAGTTTTCAATTTCAGTTTACTTTTAATGTTGCATTAATAGCCAATTTATCGAACACAACAATATATTCATGCATGAACTGGAGCTGCTAAGCTCCAGATGCCTCACACTAGAGGACAAACTGTTGATGATTTGGTAAAGTTTATGTGGTTCAAGGCATTTGAAACTAAAAGTTTTGTTTAATGATGGTTACATGAGGCAAACTAATCCAATTTCATTTGTTTTCTCTTGCATGGCATAACTGCACCTTTTTTGCACTGTAGTTTCATGTGGTGTCGACTATTTCAAATGTAACTGCTCCTAATGTCTAAGCAGTTTGTTTTTGACATGCTGTGCCTCTCTCACGCTAGTTTTCATCTTTGTAATAGTTTTAGCCTTAATATAAGCTTTTGTCTGGCTCCATGTGCCTTGGTTCCCGAGCAAAAAGAGTCAGCAAGCATTTCTCCTCAGGACATTCTCATTGCTCACTCTCCTCTTCCTGCTCATGTGAAGAGACCAGAAGCCTCCCAGTCTCTCAGTGCTGCTAAAATTAGCCCCTGTTTATGGGAAAAATGGTTTCAACAAAAGAGGAAGTCTTGATGCTGAAATGTGGAATTTTGATGCAATTGTTTGGTTTTGGAGTTCCTTTGCTTGGGCAAGCAGTGTTGCAAGAGGAACGAAGCTAATAGTGAAAGCAAATGTGCAGATCAGGCAATTTGTTCACTTTTATAGAGTCTTGATGGTGACAGCCATATGGTGCTCCCTGAAGAGCGGAGTGTGTAAGCTGTGAAGGAGGGAAAAGTAGTATGAAGTAATGGCAACACATGCTTGTGAAATGTGAGAGAAGCTTCTGCACTACAGGTAGTTATTGACAAAATGCGGAGGATAAACAATGCCTGCACAGGTCGATTAGGACCACCAGATTCGGCAGTCGGTTTTGAAGGCCTGAGTGTCTTGTCAAAAAAACAAAAAACAAAAGACTAATACCAAGTACTTTCTATTCCACCCAAAGCCAACACTCAGCCAGCTGGGCAGGGTCGCACAGACAGTAGAATCTGACGGGTATTTGGAGAATGAAAAAGAGAAAGAGAGAGAGCTCTGCCAGCGTTACGTGAGTGTGACTCAGCTCTGAGCTATGGATCCTTTGGCAGAGGGCTGTATTATCTCCAGCTGGGACACAGTGTTCTGCTTTCTTGCTGAACTAAAGCAGACAGACCAGACTGCTCGGTTTCATCACTACAGGGTCCAGTGACAAGTGACAGTATGTGTTGATGTTTTCTTTTTTCGTTCAACAATGATATACCAGTCCGTGCTTATCCTGTTAATTGACTCCCGTGGAACAGGCGTAAAATGCTTCACTCAACAATGGCACATGCAAAAGACATATTATAATATTATATATATATATATATATATATAAAAAATCCAAGCACAAATGCATTGAAACTCACGTTACTCGATTTTCATATTTCATAATTTCCCAATACCTTTCGGAGAAAATTTTGCATTGCATCTTGGTAGTTTACCAAGCTATTTTATTTTTAGCCTAGATAAATTTGTATTATTTTATTTTTACTTTCCTGTCACTTTTTAAATCAACAGGACTAGAAGAGAAAGGAAACGGGACGGGAAACGACACAATCTCTCCTCAAGCAAGACCGCACTACCAAAGCTCTGACATTTACCTTTTAACATTCTAAGAGCAAAACCCAGCTTTAGTAATTTGTGGGCATACCCATCTATAAATAAACTCTAAAGTTCTGCCCACCAAGTTGCCAGGTGCATTTCTGAGCAAAAACCACAAAAATAACCACCATGAGACATGCTTTTCCTTGAAGGCCTACTTGTACACTACCATTCAAAAATTTGGGGTCTGCAAGGATTTTCTTTTTAATGTTTTTGAAAAAATTTGCTTATGCTCAATTGATCAAAAATACTTGATGAAGGGGTTAATGGCAAAAAATGGTGCATAATGCATACCTTCAATTCAACTAGCCAGAACACAAGAAGTACAGTTGCCCGTAAAGAGACGAGAAAAGGAGAGAAGATTAAAAAACAAGCTCCACTCCTCCTCTCACTACACATGCCACTGAGCTTATATGGTGTGACGGGTTTCATAATTAGACAAGCTGTGCACTTATGTGACCGAACTACAATATGCGAGAACTCGGCAGCGAGCAGCACATGCTGGCAAATGTGACAGGCAGAACTGAGGATTTTCAATTGGTCAGTGAGCCTCTCTTTCCTGGGGACATTTGAAATGGCAGAGACAACAGAACTATAGTAAACATACACGTTCCACACACAGCAAAAAACACACTTGGCGCATATGGTGTTTGGAGAAGGGTCTTTAAGGATGAGGGATTGGGAATTCCACTAGGCCTATCCAATTCACAATGCTTGCCGACCTCAGATGCCTCCAAGCCAACATGTGCGGTTTCATCACCCACCCGCCCCATTCCCTGGCTCAATCATTCTCTCCTTTTTTTTCCAGGGAATGAAACAGGGGCACGTTCCATGCCTACTCGTTTTAACTGGGATAGCTTCCCACTGCTCCCTCTCCCTCCCTTTTCAGCCTGTGGGGATGAATCCCACTCTCACTAAGAGCTCAAAAGGAGAGAGGTCAATGAGGCCAGACGGTGCTCCATGAAACTCCAACAGAGGGCTGAGCACATAGAAAACTCCACCAGCACAGCAGCTAAAAGAAAAATGAAGAGAGAAGTCTTACCTTTTATTAAGCACCATGTTTCCAAGCTTCAAGTCTCTATGCACGATGTTCTTCTACAAAGGCAAAAACAGTGAACAGTTACTATATTTACCTAAAGATATGGGCTACACTTTCGAGAGTATGAATCACACAGTAAACATAAAATGTCATGTGCACCCATGTTACTTCTGGAATATGACAAACTTCCAAATAAAGCAAATTAGTCAATTAGAAAAAATAGCATGACTTCATTTTATCAAGGGGAAACCACAGCAGGTAGTTGAAAGTGAAGGCGTTTGGTAGCAATTAGCCAAAAATGAAATAAAAACAATGTAAAAATGAATCCAAAGTGACTGACAAGTATTTTTGTTAACTAAAACTACTAAAATATTTTTAGTGACTGAAATAAAGCTGAAAGAAAACAAGTATTACATGAAAAACAAAATTAGAAAATGTTGCCATGGCAACTAACTGAAATAAACATTTAAGTTGAAGTACTAAATTTAGTAAAACTAAACCTGAAATAAAAGTGAATTAAATCTATACAGAAATATTAAAAAAAAAAAAAAAAAAAAAAAAAAAACTTATAGAAGAGAATCAAAATATAAAATATAATTAAAAAATAATAGTATATAAATAAGTCTAAAATAACAATTTAAACATATTAAACTAATATTTTGTCCTGTTCCTGCATTCCTTGGAATACAAATTCCTGTTCTTGGTATTTCTAGCGCCATTAAGAAAGTTGTCAAGAAAAATAGACAATTTTGATTTCACATTGACTTTAAAAGCAGTTTGCAGCTCACCTTATGCAATGCCTCCACCACTCTCACCACATCATAGAAAATAACGATGGCCTCGCGCTCGCTCAGTCGCTTCTCTTTGATGACGTAATGCTGCAGGTTGATGAGGTCGGCAGTCTTATCGCTGAAGTCGTGGGCACAGAGGCAGTCAAGCACCAGACAGATCCGTCTCTTCATCTTCCGCACTTTGTTGGCCTCCATGTCCTCGACAATCTCACAGGAGCGGTCCTGAGATGGAGAAGTGGAAGAGATAATGCGTTAGAAAAGATTTGTGCAGAGAATAATGGGACAGCATAAAAGACTTTACCTCAGACAACCCAGCAGTGCATTTAACAGTGTGTAACAAAGCAAACGAACACATAACCGAACCATTAAGCTTTTGAATGGAGCTAAAGAAGAAAATGCAGGGTTTAAAAAATAAGATGACGTTAATGGACTGGTTGTACAGAAAGCAAAGCAGCGATTCTCCTGTATGCCTTGCAATGTGCAACAGCTTGAATGATCAAAGCTCTCCTTCAGTCACCTGAGACTTGGGTCAAAAGAGGGCCATGAATCGATCGGCAGTGTGGTTTGTGTTTACAATGACTGCGCATTAGAACACAAGAGGCGATCCATAATTAACTGGCTCACTCTAGAGAGAAGCTATAATAAGCCAATCAATACTGCGAGCTTCAATGAATGGCCCTGACAGCACAGTACAGCTTGTTCTGGAGCCGATTTCCACCGGGAATGAAAGGAGAGGTCTAGATATAGTTGAAAAACTGTGAGAGAAAAAAAAAAGAAAGCGTCTTGCTCAAAGTGGTGAGTCACTGCGAGCACTTTGTGATGAAAATGAAAACAACTGAAGGAACAATGATAGAACAAATTAAGTTGTGGGAATGAGAATGTACAGTACGGGAGAGAATCTTTAGGCATCTTGCAAATCGATTCAATTTTGATTCAATGAGGCACAGCCAGATTCCAAAACAAGTCAATTGTGCATTTCAATTTTGAAAGACACAACTCTGTGATGAGTTAAGGTGGATTATGGACAGATGTGTACTCCGATCTGCTAATGAAAAGAAAAATAACAGATACAATAACCTAGAAAATGTAAAAAATGAAATGCTGCGTTAGATAGGAATAGTTCAACAAAAAAAAAAAAGTTTTAACTGTCATCATTTAGTTATCCTCACGCTGTTCTAAACCTGTATCTTTCTTCGGTTGAATGCAAAGAAAAAACAAAACGATATTTTGAAGAATGTTTGTAACCAAAAAGTTGAAGGAACCAACTGACTTCCATAGTATAGGAAAAAATACTGTGGAAACCAATAGGAACCATCAACTTTTCGGTTACACACATTCTTCAAAATATCTTTATTTTATTCAGCAGAAGAAAGAAATTCACAGAGGTTTAAAACAACTTGAGGGTGATTAAACGAGATAATTTTTATTTTGGGGTGAACTATTAATTTAACTACTTTAACTTTATCATTTTGTTAATTTACACAGTTTCAGTGCATGAGTGATCTGTTTTCAATTGTGTGACACTGTCCTGTGTAAATGTGAAGTGGAGAATTGTGTTTTTATTCCCATAATTATTAATAATTAATAAATATTATGAATTTGTGTGGCTCAAACCAGAACCATTTGAGAAAGAATCATGACGCATCAATGATGAACAAGATGCCGAACAATTCCAATTAAAGCATTGTGACTGACATTAAGAAACTGTAATGACACATTGTACACATAAGCTACTCATAATTGGTCTTACCTGGAAGAGGCCATGATGGTGCACCACTCCTTCTTGGTTTGAGAGCAGTGACAATAAA
This sequence comes from Cyprinus carpio, assembly GCF_018340385.1. Classification (NCBI taxonomy): domain Eukaryota; kingdom Metazoa; phylum Chordata; class Actinopteri; order Cypriniformes; family Cyprinidae; genus Cyprinus; species Cyprinus carpio. The sequence continues at coordinate 15,029,729 of NC_056587.1, forward strand.
GAATACTCTGTATGCAGGAGCATTTTTCCTTGCCTTTCTTCCTGTGTTTCTCCTGCTGTGTCCCCACGTTCTTCCAGGGTGAGAATCTACAACAAAGGTCGAAGGTAAGAAGACACCACATCACAAGATCTTGGGAGTCTCTTATCTTCACTGTGATGGCATACTAAGCTATCAATGATCTTGAGGCAATACAGAGGGGTCCATTAAAGGCTTAATCTACAGAGGGGACAAAGATAAGTCCCTCACATATCCTTCAACACATCTGGACAACCATCCGAGGGACACTAGACATGGAAGAGTGGGGTTAAAAGGTTAGACTCCAGGTTGACAAGCACCTTTCTTTCAAGCCCCTCCACTAACAGGCTGGTCCATAAACAAAGATGTCTGATGGTCATCTCTGAACCATAGTTGGTCATGAATTGGACAGTATTGTGGAGATTTGTTGAGGCAGGTCAAAGGTTCATGCAAACAGTGAGACACACACTGTGCTTGTTGTTCAGAAGAGGTCTCACTTCCCTGGTCAGGACGTTTGAATCACATGTGAGGGGTTTTGAAAACTGTGTCTTTCTGTATCACCTCACAACTGGTTTAAAAAGCCACTTTGGCTAATCCAATACCCAATAAAGATGTAAACAGGGTACATTTTTTTCCCCCAATTAATAAAGATCTTTAAAAAAAAGTCTGACTGATCCTTCACTGATTTTATCATAGCAGCTACTGAATAAACCAACTTGTCATTATATTTATAGAACATTTTAAATAAAATGCATAAAAAATGCTGTTCTTTTGAATTTTCTATTCATCAAAAGAATCCTGAAATATTAAGCAGCATAATGGCATAAACTACATTTTAAAGCATATTAAAACAGAAAACAGTTATTGTAATAATATTTTTTTTTAAATAATTTTTAAACTAATAATTGTTTTTACTGTATTTTTGATCAAATAAATGCAGCCTTGGTGAAATTAAGAAAAGGAAAAGATAAAAAAAGACCCAAACTTTTGAACTTAATAACTGAAACAGCTCTAAAGTTTTATGATGGTATAATCTATCATACGCCAACCACCCCCCCACACACCCCACACATGCAATCTGATCACAAAGTGTCACAGGACATGAATTTGGGGGCAGATATAAATGGTGATCGGTCTCGCCTGACCACTTGTGCTCCCCCAAGATAACACCCATGTAAACAAGACCTAAAAAAAGTACTCACTTTTAGCTGGTAGAAATCATCTGTCCCATCTTTTCTGGCTAGACACTGCACTATACTCTGCACAGGAGAGTTTCCCAGTCGTGGGCCTGTTGAGATGGGGAGGAATAAAGAAAAGACGTGTGAACAGATGCAAAAGGTGTACTCAGTACAGAGCACAGCAATTCCCCTTGAGGCCAATCATAAACACTCTTATCACAGCACCCTGCACTACCACGTCACACTGCTATTTCCAACTGTGACGGATGCATTTCAAAGGCAAGATGGCAGTGTGATAGTGGCATACAGGGAAAGACCTGCAGATTCAGAAGTGAAGCTGTCAATCTAAAACATCTCTGCAATTCTTTTCAAACAGAGGCCTCAGAACAGAGCCTATACCCCCTCCTCCTCTCGCCTGCATTGAAACAAAAACATAGGGCTAGTGTTGAAGGTACACTTGCATTACCCTTGGCAGCTTACCTAAAACAAAGGGACCGACTCTTTTAGCATTGTTGCCAGATATCCCAGGACAAAGGAGCTTGCTGGGTCTGCCGGAAGACTCTCCGGCCCCTCTGTCCGAAGAACGGCGTTTAGACATTCTGCAGATCTGAAAAAGGGTTGAGAAAGTGTTAATACTTTATTGATAAAACAACCTTACTTGCAACCAGACAAATGTGACTTTTTGACTAAAATCTAAAAAGCGCATCCAAACAAAGCAACCCCATGACACTCTTTCCATTGTTGCCTTGAGGGACAATAGCCAATCCAATGAGGTCTTTCAGTACACCACCAACAAAGTGTTTGTTATACAGAGGGCAAATAACAGGTGGTGAAAGGTGATCTAGCAAAAGTCAAGCCCTCTCCGACACCTCAAAACAGTCAGGCGCCATTAACACCTCTGCCCCTGTATGAATGACAACCCATCAGGTCCCATTTACATTTGCATGAGCAAAGATTAGCAGCAGGTGTGAATTGTTGATGTGACTTCCATGATAGACAATAGAAGCCCATTCACAAACGGCGCCACTAACCACAACTCGCTTGAGAAAGCCAATCGTTCAGCACAGACTTGATCTCAAATTGACTAAAATAACCCATGAATCTTGAACTGCAAATTAATCTGCTGTTGCAATTCATGTTTTCCCCTTTTACCATTTGTAATCCTTCTGTTCCTTAATCTGCATGGGTTTATCTGCAAATCTCTCTGGCGTAATCTGCATATTACAAGACTGCAATCCTGACTGGGCTGCAACAAGGAACGTTTCGAGAGCAAACACATTCAGATATCACAAGAAGTGCATTAATTATTGTCAAACATTCAGAATAAAGGACTTATTTCAGAGAACGCCAGCTTGCTGTGTTTGGTTCTTCTAGAATCTGATGATCGTTTCTGTGGTTCTACAGAAAGGCATGTGCTGCTATGGATGGATACAGCGTGATTCACACAAGCCCCTGGAGTTTGCACTGGTAGCAATTTGTCAGAAATATGAAATGCTGCTGTTTGACACCAATGGCAGTGTGACAAAAGCAGCCTCCAGACATCATATCACAATGAGAGCGAGGGGTGGGAGAGCGCATTTAGTGTCACGGACAGTTCTGCACCCCTTGGGCTCCTCAAAATCAATCTCAACTCTGTTTAAATTAAGGAACAATACAGAGACTGGGCATGAAATCCCATTAATACAATGACAATCAATATGCTCTAATAGCAAATACATGCAAATTAGAACTCAAATGGCATCTGAATTTTGAATTACAGACAGTTGTGATTCACTTTTAAGCTTGGTCGCATAGTAATTTTGAATGAAACAGACATTGAAATGTAATTCTGCAACAACAGATCACACAGCTTGACTCGAGGACGTAGGAGGGGGTACAGTTGGCAGTCATTGCAGATCATTTCACACGTTTACAGTTTTTTGTCTTTCTGGACCCAGACTGTTGACAATGTGACAGACGGGGGCGAGAGACGTGATTGCTTTCTCATCAACCCTTTTGAGATGCATTACTGGAGATCTGACATCTTTAAAGCACCATGACTTGTTGCAAAGACAATGTCTGTGCATTGGCTCAACCAAGACTGAGAATGTGACCTGCAACCTCAAAGGAAACGAAAGACTCCATGGTTGGTTTTAAACCATCTGTAATAATTTTAGTTCTTGCCAGACCTGAATGCAATTTAAATTCTCTCACTAACAGTAAGATGCACATATGCATACAATCTTGAATCAAACAAGACGTTTTTCTGTGGAACAGAAAAGGCGATGCTAGACAGTGTCTGTCAGCACTGACTTTCTCTGTATTGAGAGAGAGAAAGAGAAAGAGAGAAAACCTTGCTATGAAAGTGAATGGTGACTAAGGCTGCTAGTCTCTAATCCAACATCATCTTTTGTGTTCCAATGAACTAATGAAAATTAAATAGGTTTTAAAAACATAATTAACTGATGACCAAACCTTCGTTTTTTGGTGAACCATCCCTTTAACAACAACAACATGGTGATGAAATCGTGTTATACGAAGGATTACTCATACTGCTTTGCATTCATCAGACTGAATGGATGCAATGTGGTCATCTTATGGCTTTATACACACATCACAGTCATCAGAGAAACGAAATATCATCCCTGCATGATTTAAACGCTCTGATCCACTCAGCAACAGAACATTTTAATATTTTATCAGATCTAAATATACTAGCTGTCACTGCACGCAAACTTGAGAACCTGGCAACCTCCGAGCACCGACTGGCAGCTTGATGCAACCCGTATCAGATGCACGTTTTTGCACACGTTTTGTTTGATATTTGGATGTCTAAGATTTTTGGTGTGTAAAAACAAGTGACTAATGCTTCCATTTATAGTTAAAATGACAGCAGAGGGAATAGAAACCGGAGCACTGCAATGTGATGATAACAGAGTACACGGCGTACACTGACGAACGCTGTCAACCAGCTACAAGTGAAATTATAACAATGATCACTAATATATATGACTTAATATACGCGTGTGTAAGAAACAAAGTTCGCGCTCTTATTAATAAGTTACATCGAGCCTAATCTAACGTTAGTCGTCTAGCATTTGCAAGCGAAACTTGCTTAATTTTCTTTGTATTCTTGCTTATATAGTCTATATCGCAACATATTTAAAAAGACGACAATTTAATCGTTGCAAAAGCGCGTTTATTTGAATTTCAAGACGAAATTAAAGCATAGAAAGCCAATGGGTTCACCGTGTCCCTTTAACGGACTGTGAAAATCTCCTCAGTCGACCGACGGGCCATTTAACAACTTACCAAAACCGCCGAGGGAATCCTCTGTCGTACACTAATTCCCACTCATTTCGGTCCGGTTAAATGTTCAGCAGGGCTGCACCGACATTTACACTCCACCACGAAGCGGTTTGTTTCAAGCGAACTGGAGAAATTTCACAATTACCGACAGGGGTTTTGAGGGAAAAGCCTTCTTAGGACAACTGATCACATCTTTCCATAGCAGCACCACCTGACAACGGAAATGACGCACATGCTGTGAGTGACGGTTCGGCGCGTCCAATAGAAAACAATGTTTGGTGTTTCCGCCCCTTTACGTGCGTTCTTGAGATTGGCATTCTTCGCTTAGTGTGGAATGATAAACGTACGCACTATGTAAATGAACAGTAGACTGCATAACTTTTTTTTTTTTTTAAGTTTTGATAAATGTGCAGCTTTGTTTAAAAAAAGTAGATTAAGTATTACGATGGAAATAAATCGCCATAAACGTAATTAAGAAATAAAAACTGACTTTAAGCAGTACTAACAAACATTGACAGAGACATTTATATTATTCAGTACCGAAACAAAACAAGACCCCCCCCCCCAAAAAAAAGTTAATGTATGCAAGAAATTATTTTGTATTAATCCGAAGAGTTTTACAATACATATTTGTGCAAACTACAGCCTTTTCCATTCCTCACATGTTTGTTTTTGCTTATCATCACAGCTGCCAGAAACAAAATAATGTGTCAAATATTTACTATAAATATTTAGAAATTCAGTGTTCACTCATTGAATTAATGCATTTACATTGTAAAAATGATTTTTCAACGTTGCAAATAAAGATTATTGCAGTGTTACTTTAAAATTTCATTTTTAATTCAATGTGTTACTTGCTGCTTCTTTGTAATTACTCATGAAATTCACTAGCAATTTAAGTGAAAATTGTGTTGATGCCAAAGTTTTTTTTTTTTGTTTTTTTTTAGCTCCGTCATGTTTCTTTAAAATATTAAAGTTCTGAGTTATTAACTGAGGACAGGTGGGTTTAAAGGTTATGAGTCATATTAGGCCATATGTCTTAATTTTGCTAAAATAAATAAAATCAATAAAATATGTAGCATTTGTGTTAAGAAATAATCTTTGACTAAATTAATAGTGGAAACGTTGGTACTTTAAGAAACTGCAGTGGGACGTGTCTCAAGAATCAGTGTCAGGTGAAATAAGCATGACACATGGATTACACCCAAGGTTAAAGGGTAAATATAATAGATAAAAGATACTACCTCTGTTCATGTGAGTGCAGCAAACCTCTGGGGTTTCTTGCATGCACAAGACCCTCGAAATTGTGTCCAATTTTAGATCCCCCAACACTAACCAGCTTCACCCACAACAGCAAGTTTCAATTTAGTGGGCTGATGCAGAGCTGCATGTCAAACAGAGAATGTTTTAAAGGGCAGTAACTGATTTAAGGCTGTGCTGTCTTCTTGTCTTGACTCAGCATGGCCTTTGCTTTAAAACACACTTTTATAAGCCTGTGGCTAAACATTGGCCAGCCCACGGTGTGTGGGGTGGAAACTGTGAATCATATTTTACTAGTACACTTGTCTGATAAAGAAGCAGTGGATTTGAAAAAGTCTGCAAGGACAATTTCACGAGCGCACACCTTACTATAACATCTGGACATAGCATTTATAGTCTCAATACCTCTATTTCTTTACTTTCCTTCAAATAACCATCTCATATTCTTGGAATAAGGGTTAAACTGGAATAACAATATATTTAAAATATAAAAAATGATGTTATAATAAAATGTGTAAAGTTAATATCTATAATTTTATAATTTGTTTTATTTTAATATTATTTACAGATTTATCAGAAAAAAAAGAAAATTGTGTATATGTGACATGACTTGAATGAAAATAAATCTGTTGTTGTTTTTAATAATATTCATGATGTCCTGTACACAGTCACATCATGTCAAAATATTTTGTGCTGTGGGAGTCAAAAAAGCACAGTTAATGAATATTAGAAGCTTTTTCCCATGGAGGAACAACTGTGACAGCGATTCATTCATAACTGTGTGGGTGAGAAATTCGTCTCCCACGACTATTCAAATGAACACAGGGGTTTTCAGTATTGCTTGTCTGGAAAAATCATAACAGATCAAGTGCTTAAACAGCATGTGCCAGAGAGAGACTTGGAGAGTTTTGGGGAAAAATGCAACAACAGGAGATTCTTTTCATGAAGTTTACATTCCCTTCACATAAAACCACAATCAGATTTCTTTCAAAATTCTTTGCTGGGAGTTCAAAATGTTTGTGTACACTAAAACTCAAGCGTATCAAACGTCACAAGGTTACAATGAAGTGACTACTTCTTAATGACTTATAAGTTATTTCTATATTCATTCCTGTGCAAAAACAAACAAACATCACATGTGTGATAACCAAGGTAATCTTTCTGTTCCTAAGATGTCAACAATGCTGCATTATTCCATTGCGCCATCTAGTGATCCCAAAGAATCACTAAATTTGATTTTGTGTGACTGCAGCTTTTAATTTATGAACGTTTTAAGTTGAATGCTTTTCATTTGTATGTTCACCTAAGAGGAATAGTTCAGCCAAAAATGAAAATTCCCTTCAAATATACTCACCTCAGGCTATCTAAGATGTAGATGAGTTTTTCTTCTTTGAAACTAACAGATTTGAAACGTTGAAACATCTGATTTAAACATCACAATAATCCACAAGTCTCCAGTCCATCTATTCAATTCTTATTAAGTGAAAAGCTGGGTGTTTGTAAGAAACAAATCCATCACATTTTAACTTTGCTTCCAACCTAAATATGAGTCGTCTATACATAATAGCCGTCTTGTTTGAAACAAGAAGAGAAATATGCACAAATGAAACACGGTTTATTAGCGTTTATAAATATGGATTGTGGACTCATATTTGGGTCAGAAGTGACGGTTTAAAGTAAAAAAGCCTTAGTGATGGATTTGTTTCTAAAAAACACAGCTTTTCACTTAATTATTTAAAAACAAATATGAACCTTTGGTATATTGACAAGTCATTATTTGCAAAAAGATCGATTTTATTTCAAATTCAGATCTATTTCAATATAATGAAACAGTAAACAGACACAAATGAACATTCAGTACATTAACCTCAATAAATAAGCTCTATTATGGTTATGAAAAATAAACAATTTCATCCACCATACATATTGCATTGCTTTCTTTCCACGGAAGATGGTTTCATGTTTACATTGTCCCTTTACATAATGCAATTGCACACTCCAAGACATTTGAATTTCTTAAGCTTGAAATACCTGACTTTGTTGCATTGCCTTTAAATAAAGACAAAAACATACACACACCAATTGTCCTGCAGATTCCTGTAAACCAGTTTTGGGATCTACACTAAATATTTACTGCAAGTGCACTTCGGTTTCCTCCATTACCCTGTCTTAATCTGTGCTTGTTGTGTGAATGCATATCCTGCACCTCTTGGTTGCACATCAAACAGATTTAAATGAATTCCACGTGCACGGATTGTCCTCTTAGACAACTAAGACAGTCCAGAAAAGGCGTTTTATTCTGTCCACTGATCTAAATGTCACAAAAGTGTCTGTGACATCAAAGCCTCGCATACGTTTCTGTGAAGAACGAATTTGCTGAAGTATGTGATGATATGGACTGTGCCGCCACAGTAGATCCAAACTAACTTAACGGAACGGATATGAAAAAGTGAATACGGTCCCACAGCAAGATGCACAGTACATTTCTACACCTGCTATTTGCTTTTCTCATACTGGGTGGGTGGCAGGAGAGAAAAATTGTGTGAAATTCTCAAAGAGAATTGAGAATTGAGAGAATTGAGCTGAGCTGTCGTTCTAAATATATATGGTTGTCACTGTAGCTCCAGACAAAAGGCCTCTTTGCTGAGTAAGTCATTGTAGCACTTTATCCTGCTTAACAGCTCAGTCACTCTGCTCACTCAAAGGGAACACCAAGTTTAAGTCACAGTCCATCCATCATGGCCAGGAGGTCATCACCCTTGCTGCTGGAACTGGGGGCGGGTTCACTTGTCTCTCCAAACTCCCCCATGATCTTAGCCAGCGCCGCATTGGTCTGTTTGTCCTGAAATGAACCCGTCAGAGGTGTGTCGTTACTCTCATGGTCCTATGGTAATTTAAAGTTAACCTAAGACTGAAAATCTTTAGCCTGTCAAAAACCAATTAGACAAGCTGAGAGCTATGTCTCAGTGTGGGTGGATCACTGGTAATCAGGCATTACAATGTTTTCTGAGGCCAAGGATCAAACAGCATCAGTGTATTATTGTACAAGCATACAAACATTAAGCCTTACCTTTGTTGCCTGGATACTAATAACTTCATAGGAAAGCTCATCCGGTCTTGATATTAATGCTTCCCTGTGGGGATAAGCTCTATTTCAATATTTGTATCAAACCTCATGCAAAACTTACAGAACCTGTCAAGAACATGGCAGGGTCACATTTTACTCCACAATAAAAAAGTAATCCATTATATTTTACATGAAGAAAATGTTTTAAAGCTAATTTTTGATATTTACATACACACATATATTAAACTGCATATAGACACTGTTGGTCAAAAGTTTCATAATTAAGGTTTTTAAGATCATAGAATGTTTTTTTTTTTTTTTTTTTTAAAGCATGTCTCTTATTCTGAACAAGTATCCATTTATTTGATCAAAAATACAATAAAATATTAATATTGCTAAATATTATTAAAATTTAAAATAAGTGTTTTCCATTTTAATATATTTTACAATGCAGTTTATTTCTGAATTTTCAGCGTTCTTCACTCCAGTCTTCCGTGTCACATGATCCTTCAGAAATCATTCTGACATGCTGATTTGCTGCTCAAGAAACAGTTCATAGTATTATCAGTATTGAAAACAGCTGTGTTGCTAAATATTTTTGTGGAAACCGTGATACATTTTTAGGATTCTTTGATGAATAGAAATGTAAAAGAACATCACTTATTTGAATATAAATCTTTTATCATTATAAATGTCTTTGCTGTCACTTTTGAACAATCTAATGCATTCCTGCTGAAAAAAGTATTAATTAAAAAGAAAGAAACCTTACCCAAACAGTAATATATATACAATGCTAAAACAATTTAATAATAATAATAATAATAAAAAAAATCACTGTATTACAGTTATGAGAATCATTACTGTGAATATTGCGAAAAATTTAAAAAATAAAATGTCTGGACATATTACTCAAATGGCATAATTTTCCTTTTATTTTAGGGTAAAATACCACACCTTGTTCCAATGAGATGTAGCCTTAAATCTATTAGTTAGTCTAGTTAGATTCTATTTTGACTTTAGAAAAAAGTATCAAAACTCACTCTTCCTCCTCGTCAGTTGCAAAAAGGTTCACACGGAAGCCAGAGTCAGTGTTAGTTGATTTCTGCACCTCCAGTCCTCCCATTAGTCTAGCAAGCAGGTTCAGCTCTTCTTTTGCCAAAGGATTCGGAGTTGTGTTGACCCAGAAGTGCATGAGCTTTGTAAAACATGCATGCTAATTACATCAGCATTACACATTTTCATTCATTTTTTTAATCAAACATTTTTATGATCTATTTAATGAACTAAAATTCCAAAATATTTTGAAAGAGACCTGCATTTCATTGCTTATCAATGTGAACTAGATTTAAAAAAATAAAAATAAAAACTTTTCACAATAAGAACAATTTCGTAATCCTACCTTGGTGTGCTGTGAGGAGTTTTTGGAGGTTCCAGACATGTGTGTCTCAACAGGGCGGCTCACACTGTACCTGAAAGAACAAATAGGACAATTGTACAGCTGATGCTCCAATGAAAGGCTACCTGGCTCAGGTTTACAGCTAAATTATTCACATAATAATTAGAGATGCGCTTTGCAGCAGATAAAACTTAACACGTGATGAAAGATACACAGAAGGTGTGAGTCATATGATTCCACTATTGAATATAAGTTGAAGTGAGTGTTATTATAAAGTGGTTGATGCTCACATGTTTGTGCCCAGTTTGATTACTCGATCACCATACATTTCAAAAGAACCCTCACGGAGAGTGGCGCTGTAATTGCCACCGTCCCGGAACTGCATCCTTCTCAGCTCCTCACCACTACAGCTGAATATCCTGGGAATTAAACACAGTTGTGAAAAACATAGAAAACATTAATAATTATTATAGATTAAGTTTTATGACCTTATGTTAATTGATTGTGAGATGCAATATTTGTACTTTTATAATTTATTTAAAAGGAAAGAAATGGTGACCAATTACAGAATACATATACACATTTTTAATCTAAATCGGGATGTTCTTGGACATCTTATATGTCAACTACCACAAACCTCTATTAAAACAACTGCTTTCTGTCACAGTCTAAACACAGACCCTGCTATATTTAGAAAATGTCTTAATAATGCAATTAACTATAAACCCTTACCGTCAGACCCTGTCAGTTCTAATGAAGGAGGCGATTTCAGAGCAAACATATGCACAATTTCAGCTATAAATCTATTTCTATCCTGCCATTCTCAGCCTTTTAAATGCTCTAGTCACCTCAATACTTGAAACATGTTTTTACTGCATTAACTCTAGCAACAGAAGCAGAAGCCAATCCTGCTAACCTTATGAGTCCTGGGATGTGCGTCCCATACGGAACAGGGCCTGATGTCGGGAGAACAAATCGCCCATTGGAGTTCTGTACTTTGTCTTTCAGGAAAATTGATACCTAAAAAAAAAGTTTCATATCATATATAAATATAATGTAGCTTTGTCAAAATTATTATTTTCTTCACCTTCATGAACATAACCAGTATTACTGGACTTTTAATTAATTAATTTTTATTGAGAATTCTGTATTAATGTGCATATCAAAATAAAGAAAAGACTTACTCTAATATGCATATCTTGAAAGAAGATGAGGAGTGTTTGTCTAATTAGTTGAAATTCTCCACCAGATAAAGGGGTATATATCTAGGAGATACAAGCAAAAGATAAGACACTTTCAAAGCCAAAGTCAGAGTGGAGCTGATGATAGCAAAATAATTGCTTAATAATTACATTAATATTAAACATACAGCATAAAATTAATATATAAAGTTAAAATATTAAATAACAATATTATAATATACTAGTCATATATTCCTATCAATGGAAAGATATAATAATAATATTAATTACATAATATAAATATAAACAATAGAATTAAAATGAACAGTTATTGACAATTAAAAAAAATATTACATTTAATAACATGTATAAAATGTATGATTCTGAGAAGTAGTGCCTTTACACAGAGACCCTGCTACCTCTATGAGTTGCTTGTTTGTTTCATCCACTTGGCTGAGGATGCCCGGAATGTCTTTCACAAAGTCCCTGATGGCATCCATATGGTTGAAGGACACAAGAAGGATGTCTTTAGGGCGAGGACACAGCAGGACTTGATACTTGAATGCCATGGTCATCAAATCATAGAGCTGGGCATAAAAATAGCACAAAATGAGTTGATAAAGAAGCCATTTCATCATATTAAGCACCAGAGGGAGCCATTCAACACTATTTGGCTTGTTATAACACAATATTTAAAGAGAATTTTAAAGCAAAGCTTAAACTACAATAATTTCAGTGAACAGAAGTTACTATATAACTTTGGCATATTTTAAAAGTAAAAAAAAAAAGATTCATAAGAAGGTGTAGAAAGAGATATTTGTAAAAAGATCTCACTGGCAAAATGTGTAAGGATCACACTAAAAGATTCGCAAACAATCAATTCAAGAAAACGTCGATGCATCCTTAGCATTAGTCTTCACCTTGTCCATACTAGCTTGGTTGAGTCTCATGATGGAGGCATGAGCCAGTCGGTCAAACACTGTCCTCAGGGCCTTCTTGGAGTACAGCTCCTGTGGTTTGAACAGCTCCTCTAGGAACTTCTTATTGAACATGGTGGTAATGATATCATTCATAACTATCACAACACAAACACACAGAGAGAGTTGCAGTGAGTCAAAAGCTATTCTGTGCAAATATGAAGCTGAAAACCAAGCAAGCAGAATGCGGTCTGTACTGTAGAAAGCTGGTTTGCCAAGAAAGATTGATAAACAAAAATAACATAAATCAAAATGTAGTTAAAAAAAAAAAAGTTTTATTATCTATAAAAAACTTGTGTCACGATATTAGATTTTTCACACCATGGTTATTGTGGCCAAAAGAATTCATGATATCAATATATTGTGATATCTATAGAAACCTTGGGGGGAAAGATATCAGTCAAATAATTTTTTACTTTGTTTATTGAGTTTTTCTTTTTCACCCAACGAACACAATACTGATAAATGCAGGGCACAAGATTCTGGCTTTCTCCGTCTTCTTTGAAGCTCCTATGAAATAACAAGAGAGAAAATACTGTCAAGTTCAACAGTATGATGAATAAATATTAATGGTAATGCTTTACAATAAGATGTCATTTGTTAACATTAATGTATTAACTTACATGAATGAACAATGAACAATACATTTATAACACAATTTATTAATCTTTGTTAATGTTAAAATTGTCGTTCATTTTTCATGTTAGTTCACAGTGCATTAATGTTTACAAACACAACTTGTGATTTTAATAATGCATAAATAAATGCTGAAATTAACATGACATAAGCTTAATAAATGCTGTGGAAATATTATTCATTATTACTTATGTTATTTAGTGAGTGAAGTGACGTGATATACAGCCACAACCTTAGGGTTAGGAGTAAAACTTTCTAACCACTAGGCCACGACTTCCCCATTTATACGATTTATATATGTTAACTAATGTAATTAACTAATGTTAACTAATGAACATGAATGAATAATGACCGCAGATGCATCCCACTGCGACCGACTTAACATTTTACAGAGTTTAATGTAGCAATGTGGTCGCTCAGTTTTTCAAGATCAGTTTTAATAGTGTAACGTTAACTGTTAATGGATTTGAACAAAGAAATAAAAACAGGCCATACTGATTGCAAATACAAAAATAAGACGAGTAAAGAAAATGCAGTACTTATTAAAATAATCACCTTTATTTAAATATATGAACACAGAAAACCGCTGTTAACAGGTTAATATAATGTTTCCCATTCTATGATTAGTAAAATAATGTCAACTTACTCTGCCGAACACGGCTCTCCTCGAGCAGCTGCGAGCGCTACGTCGTCTTCTTGTGTGACAGGTGTCAGTGTTAAGGCACAATACTGCACCTGGGAGCTCAACCAGGTACTGGCCATGGAGTATTTACATGTGGTGTTATCATAAGAAAATTGTTCATTTTAAATATTGCAGTATATCGTCACACACTAAATTAACACAATTTCGACTATTGTTGCTTTGAATATCACGGTTATCGTCAATACCGGTATATCTCGACACCCCTACTTGGCAGATGTTTTCACAAAGAAGCAGGCTGGAAACTGTCATCAAATGTTGACTGAGGAAAACACAAGTGCTAGAAACATATACTGTCATATGGAGGATTTCATTTATATCTCAGTACTAAAAAATTACTGTACAAGCTTTTTGAATCTTTGGAGTTCTTATTCTACAATAGTATTTTTTTTCTTTCATGCAAAAACATTAAAAATGCTAATTACAATTAAAATAGCACAGAAACCCTAACTCTCTCTACACAGCGAGTGCATATGAGAGCTGGCATGTTCACACGCATGCTACCTTGCTCTACCACTAGCAGCAAAGCAAGCAGCATGTTAAGAATACCTCTTTTTCTTTCCTCCTCTAGCCAATCTGCTACATTTGCTACAAAGATTGCAAATCAAAAAGGACATATTTAAAATGTTCCTTGGAGAAGTTAACTAAAATGCTGGTACAGCATAAGCTATATGTATACATCACATCTGCAAACAACATATTCAGTTTTTTGACCTCTGGCATCTGATACTAAAGTGTAATGTTGGCATAACTGCAAAGTTAAGTTCATTAAAGGGGTCATATGATGTTGCTAAAAAGAAAATTATTTGGTGTATTTGGTGTAATGAAATGTGTTTATGGTTAAGGTTTAAGGTTCAAAAAACACATTAATTTCCACATAATGTACATTATCTTAAACACACCATTCCCTTCACACAAAAACACAACTCTTAAAAGACAAAGCTCATCGGTCTGAAAAGCGAGGTGTGCTGTGATTGGCCAGTTATCCAGTGTGTTGTGATTGGCCAAACGTTTCAAGCGTCTGACGGAAATGTTACGTCCCTCAATATATACTGTTATGGCGTGTCCCGGTCAGAGCACAGGCATGACAGGACAAAAACAATAAAACCCATTACAAATGAGGCAGTTGTTGCATCCAGTGGGGACATACAGTAATTGCTGATTATAATGACTTATACTGTCTTTTTATGCATTGCGTTGCATATCGCGCCGTGTAAACATAAAACCATGTTGCGACAACCACATGTGACGACCCCAGGCTGGACTCCGCTTCGTCCACAGTGAGCGCGAAGTTGATGTATTTCCTCAGCGACCAGCACAGATCAGCTCTAGGCATGACGAAGCGGATATCGTGCTCTTTTGGAAGGCCAAACAAAGTAGTTTCACTTTCACAATAAAAAAACACACAGCTTCTCCATGAAATGGCACTGGCGGCAACAGCGAGAATAAAAGGTGCGCCTTCTTTCTTTGCGTGAACATTTGGGCAGCGTTATGCAAATCTTCCCACATACTGACGTAGAGATGTGGGGGAATGTTAGAACGAGCCGATTCAGGGGGGCGTGGACGAGTGTTAACTTTTATAAAGAACATCTCTTTGGATTTGAGACTTTAGTCTTTGCAACTTCACAGATCTTCTTTATGCACTAAGAGCTTGTAAGACTCCAAAGAGAAAGGAAAAATTGAAATAGCATCATATGACCCCTTTAAGAATATTTCAGAATGCAAAAAGGTCACAGGAAACCCTGATACAGGAACGTATATTAGACAGGAAACCATGATACTGACAAGCCGTTGAGCTTGTAATTGAGCCACAGTGTTGCCAGCAATAGAAGTAACATGAACACACACAGTCCATTTGACATGCCAGTTTTTATAAACTACAAGGTTTGAATGTACTAACAACCTCCATGGTCAAATCGTCTTGGGAACATTCTTTTTTTTTAGATATTAATATATAGTGTCCCTCAAAATATCTGGACATTGTATATCTATTGTATTTTGACAGGACATTTAAAAAAAAAAAATCCATAAATATATGTAACAACGTGCTGTATTAATATGAAGGAATTTTATGTATTGTGTGTGTGTGTGTGTGTGTGTGTGTGTGTGTGTGTGTGTGTGTGTGTGTGTGTGTGTGTGTGTGTGTGTGTGTGTGTGTGTGTGTGTGTGTGTGTGTTTTGAATTTTGCACAGCAGTGGATTGTGATTTAGGGTTAACATAAAATTAATTAATTATTTTTTTTCTCAGTGTATTTTGAATAATATTTTTTATTATTATTTAAAGCCACAAAATCATTTTTTTGTAAAATGTTTTGTTAGAAAAGTGTGCTTTTGCTTTATTTGTAACTGATTATATTTGATTTCTTTGACATTAATAGTTTTAGGGGGGAACTCTACGTACAATCTATTACATAATTAATTAAAAAAAAATGATTTAAGGCAAGACAGTTAACTAATACACAATACTTCCTCAAGTGATTGACGACATTAAGAATTGCTAATATTTTTTGTTACAAATTTTCTGAAATGTTATGTCTAAATGTGAAAATGAGGCATTATCTAATTTAAAATTAGCTAATTTGCATACATTTCCAGAATAAATCAGAACATTAGATAAAGCTCGGTCCAACATTATCACTTCATTTTGTTAACCTATTAGAGTCTAAAGTTTTTATAACTCCATAAATCAGACAATACTGTCAACAGCCAGAAAGAAATACATCCTTACAATGTTTTTAGGAATAAAATATTGTATAAAACCTGGCAAATGATTTATGTACATAACCTGCTGTAAAAGCCTTCAGAATATAGATGTGCAAGTATGTAACTACAGAGATTATTGTGAGAAAACGACCTTAAAAAACATGCATTTTTAAATAGATAAAGTGTAGTAAAATAAACATTTTAAGTTTTCCTTCCACTAGTCTGAAACGACCCATTACGAAAAGCCAAATAGCTCAAAATCTAAAAATCGACGAGGGCATCAACAATAATGTTGTCTACAAAGAATGACATAACATTTCATAAATGTCATGTTTCCTGCATCAAGCTGTAACTGAGCTGGGCCACTGGATCACTGCTTTCACACACAGGCTAACTGGCTAATTATGCACAGCAACAGCAGAAGATCCAACTGCTTCTTTAGAAAGATCATAAACCATGATCATAAATAGAAGGATGACATGACTTGCTTCATCAGCTCCCTGGTGTATATTAGCTGCCATCTACCTTTCTTCGCTTTATCTGCTGGGATATTCTGAGCCCGCAGGCGCTGATCCAGGATGTAGAGCATTTCTCCACCCAGATTAATGAAGAGCAGAGGCAGCGTTCGCGTCGACATCCTCTCTGGAGATGGACGAAGAGCAGCTAGTATCGGTAAGCAATCACAGGTTGTCAACAAAGAGACGCGATCTGCGCTCACTGAAGATCCTGTGGAATAAATAAGCGTCTGTAAACCCTCTCTCGGTTGCCAGGTCACCGCCAACAAAGCCAATCAGAGGCGCTCATCCTGCGCGACGATAACGCAATACGTCTCGCCACGAAAATCAGGTAATGTTAATGCAACCAACATTTTTGTACGATTATATATTTTATGTGTTGACGTTAAAGTAGTAATATAATTAGTATATTCGTTTGTGAAACAAAACAAAATAAATATTAGAATCAAAACAGTTAAAGCGAGTTAAAACAGTAACCAACGTGAAAAGATGTTTTTTTTTGTTTTTTTTATTTTATAATGATTAGGTGTATGAAATCATTATCCCACTTATACTGTATTTGGGTGATTGTTATATATATGACACACAGCTCCTGTACAGTCACATATTAATGCTGCAGATTGACACATTTTGAGCATTACAGCAAAATTGTTAGCACATACAATGTATAAATGAATATTGCAAGAATTAACACAAATTAAAGACTTTTAAGCTGCAATTGTGTAACACTCTTTAGTTTGTCGACTAAGTAAACAGTTTTGGTCAGGCTTTTGTATTTCCAAAGAATGTATTTTTCTGAATTGTATCCCGGCTTTATTTACCCTGCCTTTAATAATCAAGAGAATATTACTAAATGACGTGTTGATTTCAATAAATTTGAATGCTTTTTAAAATTATAAAAGAATCTTTGTAAAAGACATCAACTAGGTTTCTCCGTTCCTGATACGAATTTCTCTGGCCATTCGACATGTTTCAAATATTCCACAGCAACAGGTCATCAAAGCATCATTGCATATTGTGCCCTGCAGGAAAAAAAAAAGAAAGATGTTGTATAATATGTACAAAACAAGTGGCAACAGCAATGGATAATAATTCTTAAATATGCAATATGGGAAATCCAGTCCTTAATTTGTAGTATACATTACCTGTATTCCATAGGTCAGTCGCATGTGTGTCCTCATTGCAGCCATTCCTCCAGGTACACATGCTAGACATACGTTCTCACCGTACTTGTTTGCTGTGTAACAGCTGAGAGCTATCGGACAGATGAAGCCAAGACCACCTAGATAATGGAAAAATGCAGAAAACTGCTCAAAGATCATGCATTTTATGTTGACCATGTGCCTCTGCCACCGATAAAAGCAGTAAACCGACTAACATTATGAATCCTCCTTGGCTAAATATTAAACCACAGCTAAAATGTGCCAGTAAAATGGTATCTTTGAAGTTAATGTTGCATATTCAGATGATTTGCTGACTGCTCTCAGAACTTACAGACAAGTAGGTCACTGCAGCAAGAACAAAGACCGGTGCTCCACTCTCCAGTCTGCACATTTGTTCCATATGATCCAGCACCGGGCTGAGTGATGACTGGGTTTGACATGGCAGTCAAAATGAGCAGTCCAGCAAAAAAGACAATATGGCTCGGGAGGTTTCCTTCCTAGATGATTCGTGACAAGTTGTTACACAAAAATTACACTTCCAAACTACCATTTTAGAAAGAAAAAATGTATTTCATAATATTTTCCATTCTGTTTTTTGGGTGTTTTGTGCTAATAAAGCAATAGTTTACCCCAAAATGAAAATAATAATTTACTCTCCCACATTTCATTCCTAATTTGTACTGTTATTTCATGTGTATAAACAAAAGATGTTTATACAAATCCTTCAGCCCCCCCACCCCATACAATGAAAGTCAATGGCGTCCAATATTATTTTCGACCCAACTGACTTTAAGTGTACGGGCAAAAACAGTTCAAAATATCTCCTTTTGTGTTCCACTGTAAAAAGAAAATCATACAGGCTTGGAACATCATGAAGGTTAGTAAATAAATACATTTTTGGGTGAATTATACCTTTTTAAAAAATTGACTTACAGGACAGAATATTTTACATTCCGATACACATTTTGATATGCAAAAATAGCTTTTGTATACAAAAAAACAAATAAATCTGGACCAGATCTAATTACTTTGGTTATTTTAACAGATTTTTATAGTATATATCCCACCAACATAAATATGACTGATAACAAAGTGAAAGAAACGAACAGCTTTGAGATTAAAACTATGAAAGTATTTTTATCAGTCAAAATTACTTAACATAAAATAGTAGACTACAAAAAAGTACCTCGTGTTTTTCTGAGCCTCTTGATCTGGGGCTTGTAGCTGAAAAGGAAGTTGAGACGCACCAGCTCACCGCATTTGCTACTCTCGTATGCAACGTTTCCGATTCACGCATATAAGCTTCACACAAAGCACATCACAAAGGGGGAGGTCTGAGATGTAATAGGAAGTGTGACCTACCAAAATTCTTAACAATCAATATATAATCTCACATGAGTAAAGGACTGATAGTTTGACCTCAGATCATTCATCTGATTGTCATGCATTTCTTGTAAAATGAATTCAGGGAACTGAGAGCAGCCAAACCATTTGCACTAGCCACACAACCACAATGCATCAGTCTTGCATATAAAACAGGTCTTCATCAGCTGCCAATCCAAAACTCTTGAGTATGTGAAACTAATATCATCAAAGGATTTCTGTGAAGGATTTCTGATATAATTATTGGTATTATTATTATTATTATTATTTTTAAATTATCAGTATTTTGAGGAATGATGACCAAACATTGAATTTTAAGATCTTTTATTAGCTGCAGCACAAAAAAAAAAAAAAAAAAATCAGAGAAATAAGTGATTTACCATTGAAAAGGAAAAATAAATGACAACATGCAGATAATTTGATGTGGAGCATGATGGTTCTGTTTTAGTTTTTCTTTGAAAGTCATGCATGAATCAAAAGAGGATGTATCAGATTGTTTTGGACTTTTCAGCACACGAGTTTTGTCAGCTGTCTAAACATCTCTACGCAGTTCCTTGAGGTTCTTTAGAGGATGTTGGCTCCTTTCCCTTAGGATCTGCTGATCTCTGTTTCTCTCTCTGCTCTTTTTTTTGTTTCTGGACTTCTTGAAAGACCTGAGAGGACAAAAATACTATGTAAACAACAGTTGAATTGCAAACTCTGAAATCTGGAATAAAAAATAAAAAAAACCCACTGGGACATTTTGGCTGAGCTGAGAATGTTACCTTATTGCAGAAGGCCTTTTTTGCCAGCCAACGTCGGGTGACCCGCCGATAATATTCAGGAGGGAACGTGTATGTGATTCCAAGCTCTTGACACACCTTCTTGAAGGAATCATAACGAGTCCTTCTCAGAAACTTCAGCTTTTTCTTCCTGCTGTCGATGGCCATGAGCATCCATCTTTTGTTGGCTTTATCCTGATGTAATATAACAAAAGAGTTATGCTGTAGAGAGATGCTGTTGAACACTAATTTGTCTCTCTGAAATGAAAATTCTGTCATTTACTCAGCTTGATGTCATTCCAAATCCAGGAGAGTTTTTTTTTTGTTCATCTTCAGGAACACAAATGAAAATATTTTTACTATTCTCTCATCCTTTATGACATGAACACGTTTACAATTATTCAAATAAACTAGCATATACAATGATTTATATCCTTAAACATCATATGAAATAAAGTGACTGCAGAAAACAGATTCTAAATTTTTTCCCACGACTAACTTCCTTATTCAACTATTTGTGCAATAATATTTTCCATCAGGTTCCTGTCAAGTTCAGTTTTTCAAGCAGCTTATCAAAATAACTATGAACATTTTCATTAAAGAAATATGACCAGAAAGAGACGACTAGAATATAGACATCTAATATTAACCCCCTCCCCCACCCCCACCATGCTCAATGAAGCTGCATTTATTTGAAAAAAAAATATACAGTAAAAACAGTAATATTGTGAAATATCATTACAATTTAAAATCATTTTTTCTATTTTAATTTATTTCATGTAAACGTTAATTTATTTTTATTATACCGGAATTTTCAGCAGCCATTTCTTCAGTATAACATAATCCGACAGAAATCATTTTATTATGCTGATTTTGTGCTGAAGAAACATTTATTATTATTATTATCACCACTGGAAACAGTTGTGCTAATTCAAATTTTTATGGAAACTGTGATACATTTTTTCAGGATTCTCTGATGAATAGAAAGTTCAAAAGAACAGCATTGCTTTTGATCTATTTAATGTGTCCTTGCTGAATAAAACTATTAATTTCTTTAAAAAAAAAGAAAAAAAAAGAAAAAAAAAAGTACTGATCCCAAACTTCTGAACGGTAGTGTTTATGCTTCAATCATGTGCACAGGATATCCTGTTTGTGTCTGTGGGTGTTAATCAAGTGGAGTGGTAAGAAATGTTCTGACACCTTCACTAAAGGCCAAAAAAGCTGTGTTTACCTTAGGGTGCTTGTGCAAGTGCTCCTGGAAGTTGCGAATGCGCGCTGTCAGAATCGCCACTGTAATGAAAACAAGGACATTCCGCCTGATTGAGTTATGTTCTGAGATTCCAGTATGGTTAAAGCACTGACTTTGTCAACATTAAAAAAAAAGAGAACTTGCCCTTGACTTCTGTTGAGCTGCGGTCATTCTCACCCCTCTGCACCTTGGCAATAAGCTGTTCCTCTTTCAAACTAAGTTTTTCACTCTAAAGGAAGACATTGTGACAGATAATTAAGTTAAAATATGATTTAACAGAAAGAAACTCCTAAAATGTATCAGTGCCATTGTTTTGTCTCAAGATGCACACCGGTAATGTTTAAGGAACATTTATATACTCAATATCCTAATTGAACTATGGCTTAGTCTAAGCCCTGCAGGCCAACATCTTTTCATCGTCACTTAGAAACTAAAAAGCTACCATAAATGCACTGCAGCTGAGGTTATTCCACCGTATTTTGAATTATGAAAATATTAAATAAAGAATCAAAAGGATATGAAAACCCATACATGACTTGCAAGCTCCAACATAAGCAGTTTCTTCACCACATCATCCACCCTGCAAAGATATTACAAAATACTGCTACCGTTCTGCATTCAAGCACATAAAGGAAGTCTGAAGAAATCATGTACTTCCTATTCCCAAACATACAATCATAGTGTTACACAAGTATGAGTGGGTCAATGCAAAAATGGGAGATTCCATATCAGAACCATACGATTGTGCAAGTGGGACAGATGCATATTCGTGCTTCAGCAAGGATGGATGCAGATCCTGAAGCTGACTTGGGAACTAAAATAAAGCAAAGAGCCAATGAGTCCTATCAGAAATTGATATCAAACAGACAGGCTAACAAACTGACTGTATGTAGAGGTTGAATGTTTTTCTCTTATACCTTGTTTCTTTCTAGAGGGCCGAGCATACTGCCTCACTGCTTGGTTTAGGAGGATTTCATCACCTGAAATGAACAGTAAAGTCAATATATATTTCCTGAGTCACTTTAAAAATGCTTATTAAAAAATAACAATGCATAAGTGCAGAAACTACATTTCCTGAGCGCCAAGAAAAAGAGTTCATCAAACAAGTAGTAGATATTGTTTGTATCATTGCATGTCTACTTTAATAATTATAAATGATGTTGAACCCTTTAATAAGGAGGTGTTTAAAAGTATTTGGTCACTAGCCAAAGTCAAAGCTTTATAGTCACTCTCCTCTGCAGCTAAAGACTATTTAATACACGTCAATAGTGACAAAGTGTCACCAAGGGTGGGGGTGATTTGGTTGGCCACATCCTTCCCGCACACCCACTCAAGGAAAAGACACACATACTATAAACTAACACCACGCCAAAAAAAAAAAAAAAAAAAAAAAAAAAAAAAAAAAAAATGTAAAAAAAAATCATCATAGCCAGGTAAAATAAGACAAACTTGTAAAATGTTCTTACACTATTTATTACCAATTGCACTTTCATATCAGGTAACTATAAAATGACAAGCACTGGATTCAAGCAAAACACAGTTTTACATTTACTATAGATTTTAAGCAGTTCCGCAAATTTTAAATAAATTATTAAAAATAAATTATTGACCAAACCATGAAGAAAAAGGGCTCTATTTAGAGTTTATTAGCTTTAGTGGTTTGCAAGCAAACTTGGGGATAGTGTAACTGTGTATCTGTAGTTGATCTTATCCTCTTTACCCTCTAATGGTTAAATGGTAATACTGCAGCCAGAAATGCATTTAGCACATCAAATGATGTCATCTACAGTACCAAAAAGAAAAAACAAAATCAAAATTTGTTAGTTAATATGAATATGAATATGTCATGGGAACCTTTTCGTGTGCTTTTCTTTGGATTCTAATTGTAAAACATTACATGTGACTTCATCCAATCACTTACATTAACACATTGGTTTGGATAAAAGCGTCTGCTAAATGACTAAATGTACATGTAACACTAGTACAGTTACTGTCAACATTATTTTTATTAACACTATTATAATGTTTTCATGTAATTATTTTATATACATTTTCTAAACAGATTTTTTCCTTCTCAGGAAGGTGCACAGTACATTGTCTATGTTAACAGTGAATAAATATCCAAAAATAAATAAAATACATAAATAATAAATTTGGACTTTCAACTGATAGTTCACCTAAAAATAAACTTCTGTCATCATTTACTCATCCTCGTGTCATTCAAAACCTGACCTGAATGACTTTCTTCTGCGTGAGCCAACAGTTTAGTTTACCATGGACTTCCATTGGATAGACGAAAAACCACTATTTATTGAGAAAAATAAATAAATAATTATCAGAGGAAAGAAAGACATAGAGGTTTGGAACAACAACATGAGGGTGAGTAAATGATGACAGAATTAAATTTTGGGTTAAACTACTCTGCTAAGCATACTTGCACTACTAAATTAGCAAAGTCTCAAAGAAGGCTAAACCGGTGACCTAGTTAACTCTGATTACTAAGAAAAAGACTTACAGGCACAAAAATATGGGTAAGCGTTTTTGCTGATGCATTTCTACGCAAATGTGTGAGTTATAAATTCAATACATGGGGAAAATCTTTTAAGTTTGGTTTCACAAATCAGCCCAATAAACGTTTTAGGGTGTTAAATAACCTATACACCCACTCCTTCATAGTTCATAAGTCTTGCAGGAACTGGTAATTCAACGCATTCCCCCCACACATTATTTTTTGCCCCAAGAACAAGAAAACATGTGCGGGAAACAGAGATGTAACCCCAGTGAAATATAGTGGCAACCTCTCTTTCAAAGTTCAGGACCTGTAAGTGTGTTGCCAGATTGAGAACCCCCCCCCCCAAAAAAAGGGGGGTGGGGACATGAACAACACACCACAGTATTCTGCTGGACTGTCCCTGTAATAAAGATACTGTGAGATGCTTTGATAATATCATCTGCTAAATACCATACACTACCATTCAAATCTTTGGTGTCAGTTAGATGTGTTAATAAATTTGATATTTATTAGTTCTGATTCACTGAAAGTGGGAACTAAATATCTTTTCCAACTTCAGAACTATATACACTCACAAAGAACTGTTTATTACACAGAATATCATGGACCATAACTATGTCAGCATCACTTGGCCATTGAGTGTAGTTTGGGCTCCTCCTCAGTGCATCCTATAAATGTTGTCAAATGTCTTGCACACATCCAGTCTGTTTTTCTTCATTAGTAACATGCAACTATATAGGAGGGGTTGAATTTTTTCTTTAGCTCCTTGCATTCTTTCTTATCATGTATATAATTTTTTTGCTATATCGCCCAGCCCTACGTCAACATAAAAAAAGAAGTGATCACAAAACAAGCAGGAAAAAAGGCATTACATGCCAATTTTTAAGTAATAACATGTATATTTAATATCAGTCTCAGCAAAAACATAACTAGCAAATTAATATTTTCAGTTGTATTTTAAAATAAGTTTAAAATGTATTTAATAAAAATCTTACTAACTAAAAACTTTTGAACAGTAGATTATTACCATTACAACTAATACTTTTCAGAATTGGGGTGGTGTTAAAGATCAAGCTCAGTTAAAGATCAAGGTCGATAACCCATATGTTTCAAATCACAAAAAAAAAAGAGAAGAATAATTCATGAGCCATCACTCCGCAGCGACCCCAGTTTACTCCAGAGGGACTTTCCATGTAGTAAGTGTACCTTATGTCACTTTAAACAAGAAATCATCTGTAAAAGGACAATTAATAGTAAAAACCCACAAGGGAAACATAGATTAAGATCTATTAAGAGAATGGCTACTTCATAACCCCATCTATCATCCTACACAATACATGCAGCCTTCGCGAAGGACGTACTGTAAAGTGCCTGTAATCTTTTTGAGACAGCAACTACCTCAAAAGGTAAGACTAAGACTAGTGAATTAATAACAATAATACGGACGAGTCAAGTATTACAGGTAAAGCAAAATGTGCAGTTCAAATAACTGCAGTGCTTTTACGAAGCATAAAACAATTAATTTTTGATGCATTAGTAGCAGATAATGATGATATTATTATAATATTACTGCAGGGGAGATTCAAATCATGACTCAAATAGCAAATGTACACCAGCCCCCCCAACAAGTCTGCAACATCAAAGCAGACCCACAATCATTCATTTTCTCACATTGCTGAGAAGACAACTCACACCTAGTCATATAGCTACTCACTCAGACATACATGACAACCATCTTTTGCTTTTGTCCCCTTTAACTGGTCTTCAGTAATTTTAGCCCTAAAATATTGAGAAATTGTGCTTTTTTTCTTTAGTGGAATGGTACGACACTTGGTGATGTTTTTGTTTCTTGCTATGTGAACACACACACACACTCATACATACACACACACACAAAATTGACATGATTCGAAAAGGCTAAATGGTCTTAACTGGTCACTCATGTTCTACCTGGTCAAAAATTACCACCATAGAAAACAAGAAGACAGAGAAATAATAAACTTCTATTTTTTTAATATAGAAATAAACTGAATATGACTATCCCCACAACATGTACTGTATATAAACGTGACGATTTACACACAATGTCTGAGCAAGAGTGGGCAGAGTTGACCCAAATAGATTTTGCCAAACAAATGATGAATGACACAATTTGAAAACAGACAGGTATTATAAGATCATATAGGATAAGATCTCTACAGTTTAAAAATATGTGGACATGATAAAACAAAGGCCATTTGACAAACACTGAGGATGTGATTCTGGGCTTTTGGAGCCCCCTAGGGTTAATACTGTAACTGCACAAGCTGTCAACACACAGCCATAATAAGAAACCCATCTTGTATAACATAATGAAAACTCAACCTCAAAGTGAGAGAAAATGCTTTATTGTGCCTGCGAATTAAAACTAAAACTGAATAAGTGTTGAGATGACCCATCAATATCACAATAAAAATAACAGTCTCATGTGTCTGTGAATATGTGCATATAAGACAGCATGATGAACCAGTCTATTGGTCGTTGAGTCAGAGCTCAAATGTCAAAAAATTAATACTTACTTTTATAAATACAGGTTAACGTCCAGTTCGCATAAAATCTGCATTGAGACGGCTTGAAAGCAGGTGAGACAGTATTGCATTTCCTCGCGCCTAAAAATACACTCCATGTCCGTAAGTCCAACACTGTAGATCGAAAAATGTTTTTTAAAACCATTGTGATTATATATAGGAATAGCCTTTAATTTGTATATGCTCTAGCAGAACGCATATGCCCTCTCAGTTCATGTAAGTCGCCATCTTTAAAAAGACATTAGTAATTTGCACAGAAAATTCTATGCAAGTTCAAGCAATCGAGTGACGATTGAATCGATGTAGCCTTCGTTTCCAATAACACTGCATTGAGAACATTTGTGTTTATGTAGATTATACGTCTTGTTTTTCGCTTTATGATCTAGAAAAGGACCAGAACAATGAGTGTACAGTTCTATCATTATCTAATACTTTTATCTGGCCTTCTGTCATTTGAAGGCCAGGACACCCCACACTTGTCTTTTCAGAGAGATATACACATATATAAATAGTAATATTATTTTTTAGGCTTAATGTTCTGTTGAAATTTATTTTCTTTGTGTTTATTTCCCATTCAAATTCTGTTAAAATTATTAAAATTGAACTTTAATGTAAAAATGAAAATTCTTCTAACTTAAATCCCAAAAGATATAGGCCTATATTAATTATTTAATTAATAATAATAATAATAATAAATTAAAAGAAAACACAATAAAGAAAACAGTAGGAACAAAAAAGAGAGAAAGAATGACAGGAGTGTACTGTTCTAAGAAATCTTTCAGTGCATTGCACTGATTTATGGGGTCTCTGAGAGAAGGGTGTAGAACTGATGTTGTTAACATTAACAATTTGAGAACAGAGTATAACAATTTGAAAACAAAGTATAACAATAATAATCATTTGCACAGTTTGATGTGATCTGAGCTAATTAAATCATCATTGGTAGCACAATTTATTGTAAAACTTTTTTTTCTTCAGTTGGTCAGAACAAAACTAGCAGACATGCTACTTGTTCAGATGACATTTTAGGGCGAACTTCTTATTTCGGACATACTTCCAAGACGTGGGCTAGTAGCCTATCTGTAATTCTAAAGTACATTGAGCATCCACACTGGTGCGTTGACTGACAACCCACCTCAAAACATTAGATTCATCCGCGCGGAGGAGCCGTGCCAATGCACAGCCCACATAAAGAAGATAATTCAGCAAAGAGCTGCAATTGCAGGTTTCAAACAGAGATGGCGACAAAGAGGCAAAATTTACAGACTCCAGCTTTAATTTCATGTCACAAAATGCACGAGTGTTATATCACATCATGTTATATCAACACTTGAAGTGTTGTTCTTCAAATCTGTACATAGAGTTCAAGCAAGACAAACTATCCCGTGCTTCATTTTAATGTCACACGTCTTAGGAAGGTTAACAAAACTGTCTGGCATATCTACCTTATATGCCTTGAGAACATTTTGGCATTAGAGATATGATTATATAATGTAGATAATAATGATGAATGTTTTTGGAAAGCTTTTCCAAAAGATCATTCCATATAGTAAGTGCCTCTTTTATTTTGAAAAGATGAATGTTAAAGGCCTTAAAGGATTCAATTGCTAATGTGTTGTATTCATTGGCATATAGCTGTAAAATGGTTGACATTTAGTTATGCTTTTTGACAAGAGGCTATGCAGAGTTTTTATGATAAGATTTTATTGCTGATATTTCTATAGCCTATACAGTTTTAGATAATTAGTTTAAAAATCATGGTAATAGTAACATTTTGAGATCCTCAACTGACAAACCTAAAAGATCATGTTATAAAAAAGAGGAAATATTTAATTATATATATATATATATATATATATATATATATATATATATATATATAATATATATATATATTATATATATAATATTTTATTAATAAACAATAAATAACAAATTAAAGTATTATTAAATAATAAAACATTTGATAAAATGATTATTATTATAGAGACATATGATAAATATGAAAATACCAGATTTAGATTGATATTATGTTTTTCAGTAAAAACATGGACATTTCATATGTAAAGCAAGGAGAAGTGTGAAAAATAGGCACAATACATCTTCTTGAAAAAAGAAAACAAAGTAATAAGTTATTGGAAGGGTTCTTTTCTGATGCAACTATAATAGTAATAACGCCTATAGTAGTATAAGTTTGCTTCAGCTATTAATTTGTAGATTTCGTTTTCATATTAATGATTGACACAGTAGGCAACATTTGGTGTGGAGTGACACCTGTACACTAATCAGGTTCAACACTGGAAGCCCAGTGCTCTCTCTCTTTAGACAAAGCGTTTTTGTCATTGCCAACAATTTGACATTCACCGCCTGTAAGTGTTGGTGTTGAGCTGGAGAGAGAGAGTAAAGCGAAGGGGGCGGGGCCAGACTTCACTGTGTCTTCACGGCTCTCATCATACTGCACAGCTGTGTGCGTGCGGGGATCCGGACACGCGCATGCTTCTCTCTTTAATTGAGGAATCCAGACAGTGTGAGGGACTGATCTCGGCGATTAAAGTATAATAATCTGTAACGGACGCATATACTTAGCATTCACCTCACAGGAGGGCATTCCTTTAATTTCTTTAGCAACATAATAAAATAAAATGGACAGCTCAGACAAGGAGAACAGGTCGGATGAAGAATTTGAATCACCCGAGGAAGAAGAGGTGGACCCGAGAATCCAGGTAGACTGCCGTTGATATTTGTATTTAAAGGCATTTCAGATTATCGAATAAGATAAAAGAAGCGATCGTTTCAAATGCATTCATTATATTACACTTTGATTTAATTGGTTGGTTCATATCACATTTTGCATGTTGATCCCTACATTGATCCTTAGGGGAATTATTGATTAATTCGCCGCAACTTGCTTTTTATTGACGGCTCGTTTGCGGCAATGAGTGCACCCATGCCCCAATTCAGTGTTGCCAGATCTCAGTGGAAAAGCGAGCCACCTGCTCTGACAAAACAAACAATACGCCTGAAAGAAGCGACCCTAGCTTTTTATCGCAGTGAAAATACTCATACACATTATATAAAACTTTGTAGAATGAACGTACTACAAAAAAAAAGAATAATTATAATAACAAAAAAAAAAAGCAAGAAACAGGAAAGAAATGGCCAAACAAAAATGGCTAATATCAGAATCAGAACGAGCTTTATGCACAGACCTGTTTGCTCAATATGCAAACTGCAGGGGGTCTAGGAAGGGTCCAGTGATGTCCTTAATGTGGTCCAGGACCAGTCTTTCAAATGACTTCATGACCACAGATGTTAATGCCACAGGTCTGTAGTCATTTAGTCCTGTAATTTTGGGTTTCTTTGGGATGGGGACGCTGGTGAAGCGTTTGAAGCAGGAAGGGACTTTGCACAGCTCCTGTGATCTGTGTGAAGATAGGGGCCAGCTGGTCAGCACAATATATAGTGACAACTGCAATTACTGGTTGATCATGCTTCTTTATAGGCTACTATGGATGTCATGAAGTAGCAATTGTGAAAATAATAATAAAGCGCAACTGGAGCCTGCCAATTTTTCAAGTTTATGATTTGTATAGCTGCATCAGTTGTCGCCTTTTAGAGCCCTTCTGCTTGGAGTTCTCCCGGGTCACCTGTATCAAAATATCTGTGGCATTAACCAACTTATCTCTCTCTTCTCTGTGCTACTGCAGTCCATGAAAAACAGAAATTAATTTCTCAGTGGAATATGTCTCTTTCAGATTTCTGACTCTGAGTTTTCTTTATAGGGAGAGCTTGAGAAGCTGAATCAGTCCACAGATGACATCAACAGATGTGAAACTGAGCTTGAGGTATGATTGCACAATCTAATATCCAAAAGATTTTTTTCCTAAAGACAAGAATTTTGTCAGTTTTAGGAAAACAATAGGAAAATGCCATATTCAAGCTTCTTAAAATGTAACAGATGGTAAATTGTTAATCTGTTACCTGTTTGATGTATGGATTTTGTACCATGGCACATCAAGCGACAGAATGTGTTATGTCAGGATTATGCAATAGCTCAAGTGTTCTCTGAGCACCATAAATGACTGGAACTTGTAGCCAGTAAAAAGATATGTTTGTGCTTTACACACTTTAAAATGTTAACTTAAAAACTATCAAAGAATTCACATTTGGATAGTTTTAATTTATGCCACAAAATCAAGTGACCAGGAATATGACATTTTGCTGTCATATACTTTAAATTTTTTTCCATAAAGAGCATTTCTAGACACACTGTCTGCACGCAGAAAACAAGGACATGTTAAGACAAAAACACTCAGCTTTTCAGGCTCAGTCATGTGGTCACTCTGGTCACACTAAATTGTCCCAATGCCAATGAGTTCATTGTTTGGGCATGTCCTAATGTAATAATTTAATAAGATGACTTAGCTAGTCTGTAGTCTGATTGTGAGTCAAAAACAGACTGAAGGAGAAATACTTGACTGCTTGCTGATTTCTCTGGCAGTCCAGTTTATTATTTTGTCCTCCATATTGAAACATCAGCACAAACACAGCCTTCCACACTGAACATATGAGCAAGTTGTTTCCTGTAGATGAAATTAATAAAGTATAAAGTAATAGGGGATATGTTAACTATATGTGAAATTTAGTAAGGGAAGATGAGGGACTTCTCTAACCATCTTACATTAAGGTAAGATTCTAGCTTGTTTTACACACACAAAAAGTTAGGAATTGACAATAATTCTTGCTGAAGAAATGTTTATCTCTGTTTATGCAGAGTTTCATGAATCCAGCTGACTGTTCTGAGAATCCCATAATTGAGCTATTTGGGTGTCAACTAAATTAGTGTTGCTTTTGCGTCAATGGCCATGTTGCACTTCAAAGATTTAACTCTTGGTGTTTTATTTTTCCTGGAACCATTGCAAATAATCAATCTGTATTTTGACAAATGCAATTTAATCTCATTACTTTGCCTTGGGCAATAAATATAAAATAATGATTGAATTACCTTTAAGAAAAAGCTTGTTTACATCACAAGTGAAAAGTGTATTTTCTGTGTGCTTTAGACGTCTTCACAGATCTTCTTGCAAATCGGATTACAAATAAACAGATTTTACTCCTTTTATGTGAAGCACTTTTTAAGTGCAAAGCAGTTGACTCGAATGCCAAGACAGGAAACCTTTCCAGATTTCCAAGTGAATCAAATCTTATCATAAATCCTTAGTGTGTTTAATATTTATGTAGCTTGTGTTTCCAATAACTTAATTGATTTCAGATGTTGTCAGCATAATATGGTAGTTTCTATAAAAATGGATTGTTTGTGTTTTTAAAGATTTGCATTAGATGACAGCAAACATAACCTAATTGTAAAAATTGGGAAAATGAGCATGCACAATTATATATTCAATACTGACACATATGATAAATAAAATTTAATATTAGCTGGTAACTGATATGGTTCTGATATATTGTGCATCTCTGAACATAGCTATTTTATTTGATTGTTTATATTTGGTCCGTCTGTAGGATGCCAGGCAAAAGTTTCGCTCTGTGCTGATGGAAGCCACTCTAAAGTTAGACGAGCTGGTGAAGAAGATTGGGAAAGCGGTGGAGGAATCAAAACCGTACTGGGAGGCCCGGCGGGTGGCACGGCAGGTGAGGCCAAGAAAATCAAAACAAGAACCCGATATCATCTTCCTAAAGCCAACTTCACCCACACAACGTCTGTTTTTAGTTGGCACACCACTATTTTGTCTGTGGTGTGTTTTCTTTTATCCCTCTCTGGAGATTGCTGTGCTATCATCTTGTTATCTGCTATAAGCCGGATGGCACAGTAGCATTAACTCTAGATTTGTCACAGATGCTTGGCTTCGTTCATCACTTTGCTTAGAGAGAGTGAATGTTTAAATGCTCAAATTTCAGTTCTCTTTTTTTTTTCAAGGGCCTGTGCTATTTTAAGAGCATTATCAGTTTATCTCAGCTAGTCCCTTTAGAGCTGGGGTGTTGAAGAAGGGGGTGAGAAAGGGGTGTTTAATGTCACATTTGCTTTGACTTCCTTATAAAAGCACAGTTCCTCTTATTTTTATACAACACTTTGTGAACTTTAATTGACTGAATCAGTTACAGTGGGAGCATTGACCTGCTCTGAAACTGGGGCAAGATTGTTTAGTGTTGTGTTTTTCACTCCACAAAAGATGAATTATAAATGGCCTATTAAATTTCACTGACAAAGCATTGTGTTTTTTTAGGCAGTTTCCTTGGTGGTGAAAGAGAGCGATGTGTCCTTAGAAGTTATTGTTTTCCTCAGGGACAAACTGCACTGTTTTTATGGAACACAATCCTGTCTGGGTTGTCAAGGTCCTTTATTTTAAAAATGTGGTGGTAATTCATTTGAACTGGTTTAAACTGTCTTCATTCTGTTGAAGGATGTGCTTTTATACTGACTGGTCATTCTAATTTGACACATCTGATGCCTTTTAGTGAGAAATGGAAAATGTTTTAACATGCATTAAGCTACACTGAAAAAAAATAGGCGTCAAATTTCAATTTCAAGCAAGATTGTAACATTTAAACAATAAATTAAACTATCGTAAAGATGGCCACAAAGCTAAAAACATGGACTAAAAACCTCAAAGTTCTCCTGATGTGATTTTATGGGTCTTTTACAGAAATTAGGAAATTTTATATGGTTTTCATATGTATAAAATAGATGTCAGGCTTGTCTATACT
This sequence comes from Cyprinus carpio, assembly GCF_018340385.1. NCBI lineage: Eukaryota > Metazoa > Chordata > Actinopteri > Cypriniformes > Cyprinidae > Cyprinus > Cyprinus carpio. The sequence goes on from NC_056587.1 coordinate 15,063,005, forward strand.
CTGCATGATTGGTCCCTCCTGCCCCTCTCTTTTCACCTCTTTAGTGTCTCTCTGCAGTGAACTTGACTGCAGTGGAGCGTTAACTGTTGCATGTCTCTGTGGTTTGCCATGTCTTTCTTTCACCGACCCCTGCACTGTCTCTTGCTGACCGTCTCCCCCTAAATTTTCTCCAGTATGTTTAAGCATTTCCAATAACCACTTATGACCTTTGTTGCCAGTTTTTGTTGCAAGCATCAGTGGAAATCCCCCCTTATTCAAATGATACCTTACTTAAAGCTAATTAATTTTCTTCTGAGCTTGTTCTTGGTTTATCACTTCCCTTTTATCAGATGTTACACTGTGCTATATTCAGAGAAGCAGTTTTAGACTACAGAATTTTGTAGCTCTGATACATTCCAGTGTCTCTTTGAATTAAAAAGAATTGTCTTGTTTTTAAGGGATCAATCTGATGTACAATAAAACTGTACTATAACTTTCAGAAATGAAAACCTCTTGTTCAGAAGTTAAAACAACTTGTTCATCAAGCAAGAGCCTAGTATATTTTCTCTTATGAATATCATTTCTTATCTGTGCTTTAGTGTGTTTAGATTGGCCCACTTTAAAGTTTATTTTACTCTCGTACAATCGTCAAGTGTCCATCAGAGTCCTTTAAAAAAAATGCATGGATCACAAGGCCTCTGCAGCAGTTGTCAGTATATCACCGTGTGTGACTGGTCTGCTGATTCGAGGTGGAAAGATTTTCAAGCACTATTCTCATATAAATTATTCAGAACACATTTCTCATTAAGAGCTCTTCTGAATAACGCACAACATATTCCTTTGCATATATTTTCCAGCTACAGTTTAATGCTCTTCCAGAATACTTGTGAAAACCTTAACTTAATTCAAGAGCCTTGTTATGAAGGTGAATAAAATTTTTAATTTACATGGTTCACTGCAATTATTTTGGTAGTATTAACGGAATAATTTATACAAAAGTAATATTGTCATCATTTATTCACAGTTTTCTTACTATTATCAATTCTCAAAACATTTATGCTGCTTAATGTTTGTGGAAACCATGATATATTTTTTTCAGGATTAATAAAGTTCAGATGAACTGCATTTATTAGAAATTATATATATATCTCCAAAAAAGTCTTACTCTTAAACAGGCTGTTTTTGCTATTGTACCTTTGAGACTTCTGTATGTAAATAACTTAGATAATGATTTGCCATCCTCGTGTTTAGCTAATCATTATATAACCAAGATTTAGAGTGTGGAAATGCTTATGCTGTGAACATTAGACTCTGTCTACATATAACACTGAACTCTTCTGCTTTAGAAGATTCATGATGTGTCTGCAGAGTGCACTTGAACACAGGGAAGGACATTTATGCTGCCCAATTATGATTTCAATGGTCTCACTCAGCACTTCAGTTTGAGAAGTGGGCACTGCTCTTGTCAGATGGGCAGCACAGGTAAAACACCTGCAGCTATGTGCGAGTGTCATCCAACTCTCTCAGAGTGCCACTGCAGCATTTCTGCCTTCTCATAAAAATTTGTAGTTTAAATGTAAATTCCTTCACTTTAAGACTACCTCAGATGCCCTAAATGTGACCTTGTGTTTTCTTAATGCCAGTATAATAGACAGATGTTTCCAATAAACTACAAGAAAATTTTTCACATATTTTGATATTCATGTATGCGTGCGTGTATATATGCATGCACACACACGCACACACATACACATATATATATATAGAATGTGTCAATACTAGCATTACTAGTATCTTTTCTCTCCCTAATGATCACAAATTCATTTGCAGCATAGGCTTAAACCAAATGAGTCTAACCACAATGAGTCTTTCTTGGACGGATCAGTCCCTCTTTGAACTCTAAGACTTAATCGCTCTGAAAAGCTGGTGGCAAGAGTGCAAAATTCAGTTCTCTGCTGCTCAGTTATGTGAAGAAAATCAGTTAGTCTGCTTTATTACATCATTTTGGCAGTCAAACATTGAGTCATATTGAGGCAGTACAGTGAAACCCCTCAGATAATAATCTGCAATGTTCAGCTGTAAATCAGGAGGGATGGTTGTAAATGTCTTTATCTCATCCGTGGCTACCTATCATCTCTCCCTCTCTTTTCTGATTGTTTTTTTTTCCTGTACCCATCCTCACATGGCATATGTGCCGGCAGGAAGTTGATAAACCACAGTACTCAGAGGAATGAGAGAGAAAATTATGTCCATTTGCAGAAGCCCTCATGACCTCTGCTGTGGAATGGGGAATTGGACTGTATGTATGCTTGCTTGGATGGATTTGTGCTTTCTTGGTGGTAAACTGTTATAATGGTGAACACATGACACCAAAGCAGATTTATTACAATCAGTTTATGTGTCATAACCTCTCCACTGCCTTCCGCCTTCAGTCAATAATCTTTAAACAATAAGTTAAAGAATTTCATAATGGCTATATTTATCACAATATTAAGCTACATCGATTCCAAACCCAAATGTATTTTAGTCCTATTAAGCCCAAGGTTTATTTTCTACTACAGAAATGTTTGATAAGATAAACTTTGAAGTCTCATGTTTAAGCTCAAAGTCCCAGTATTCCAGTGTGTGTTGAAGCAATAAAAGCATTAGTTTTCAGTAGGAGGATCTCCAGGTCAGAAAGGGCCACAATGACCTTATTTTTTATGCCATGTTAAAAAAAGATGCATAAAAGCATCGCAAATGACTTTATTGTTATATCCGAACCAGGACAATTGTTTTATAACATCAAAACAGCATGTCAACTGGGTCACCCTCGAGTCAAAACATCTCATTTTGAGGCCGCCTCTGCATTATTTTTGTTCAGAATGTGATTAAAGTCAATAAAGAGTCAATAAAATCAGTGGTCTGAAAGCGGATAAAGCTTTGATTTAAGAGGGCTTTTTCATAAACGAAGAGAAGAAGTTTTTTTCTCCATTTAATTGGGGTAAAATGAATAACCAGCTTCTCTGTGTAAAACTGTAATCACATTAAAAAAAAATTATTCAATAAAATCATTTTTGCACTGCTTGTTAAATGTTAGATATAGTTAATTTCAGTGCCTCACTTTGCAGTGGAACTGATTTGAAGCAGTTAATATTAACACACTACTCCTCAGGAAATACATTTTGACCTCAGAATACCTTTTAATAAATATTAAAAAAAAATATTCCCCTGCATGAACATGAAAGCATCCAAACTTTTGACATCAGCTAAATTCTTTACAGTGTACTGCCATTTTTAAAGTCATACACTTGATCGTTGTCTTTGTTTTTAACTTGCCACTTCGGCCCTTCCATCCATCTGTGTCCTTTACTGATTGGATTGGAGGTCTGTCCTGCCATCTGCAGCGATCCCCTGCTGTCAGCTCTCCCTGGCAATGCGGCAGCAACACATCAACTCTGAAGCCTGAGCTAAAAATAGCTTGTGTGTGAGTGAAGAAGGGATGGAGGAAGAGGAAAAAGTAAATGGAAAAAGTAAATCTTCTCAAATGAAGACAATTATAGGACAGATTGGAGGAAAGGTAGAGGATTATTGCATATCCATGGGATTGCCATTTACAGTGTTTGATACTGTACATATTCAGTTTTCCATCTTATAGTAGAGATGTGAATCACAAGCATATCTAATAGAATGTTATGCTGCCTGTAACATTGTTCAGCATGACCGGTTTGGTGGTGGGTCAGTGATGGTCTGGGAAGGCATATCCATGGAGGAACACAGAGACCTCCACAGGCTAGACAATGGCACACTTACTGCCATTAGGTATCGGGATGGAATTCTTGGACCCGTTGTCAGACCCTACGCTGGTGCATTGGGTCCTTGTTCCTCTTGGTGCACGACAATGCCCGGCCTCATGTGGCGAGCGTATGCAGTCAGTTCCAGGAGAATGAAGGAATTGATACCATTGAATGTCCCCCACGCTCGCCTGACCTAAAACCAATAGAACACCTCTGGGACATTATGTTTCGGTCCATCTGACGTCGCCAGGTTGCACCTCAGACTGTCCAGGAGCTCAGTGATGCCCTGGTCCAGATCTGGGAGGTAACAGCCCAGGACACATCCTTCATCTCATTAGGAGCGTGCCCTGACGTCGTCAGGCATGCATACAAGCACATGGGGGCCATACAAACTACTGAGTACCATTTTGAGTTGCTGCAATGAAATTTCAACTTAATGGACTACCCCGCTGCATCCTTTTTTCACTTTAATTTTGAGTGTCTTTGAATTCAGTTAAACAATGTGGCTTCTTTTCATTCCTTACAAATTACCCAGTCCATATCAGTATAGATATCCTGCATGATATTTTTCCCCGTTGAGATCTGATGTGTTTTCAAAGTGTTTTTTTTTTGTATGTCTATATATGTTTGTATAGATAGGTAGATAATATCATAGTAATATTGCGCTTTAATGCAGAACATCAAACTTGTATGGATTACAGTATGATTTTCTCTAAATTTATTTGATTTTGTCTACACTAAAAATTGCTTTGAAGTGTAAAACTGCCTTCTTGCCGTTGGTTGGAAAATTTATCCAGTTTTGTTTGGCTAAGTAGGTAAGAGGTTTTGGCTGGCTTTCCTGTCATTGGGAGTAACTTGGAGATTAAAGTTAAAAAGTGAAGGAATAGGAAAGGTTTATGTTTGCACGGCTTTAGCATGGCTGGCTTTAATATACCATAAAGAATGTTCAAGGGTGGCTTTAATATGTCACCATACAGGAATCTCTGTGTATGATTAAAGTTTCTCCGTCTCTAGCACTGATTGCTTCATAGATTTTCCACATTGTTGATTACAATGGCATTGCACTGTGTTTATGTAAAGGTATTTAAAATGGTTTAAAATGCCATGTTAGATCGTTCATATATGTGTGTGTGTGTGTGTATATATATATATATATATATATATATATATATATATATATATATATATATATATTGCTGCAAAGGATTTCTTATTTGTCCTGCCCAAACATAATTCATGACACAGTCCTTATGGAGGTGGTTAGGCATTGAGCCTCATGGTCTCCGGCCAGCTGGTACTCTGAGCAGGGGGTTTCCAATCTGCCAGCACTGTCCTGCCCAAAGTTTATTCATGACAGAGTGCTGGTTGCTGTCTGTCATCAGACACACAAGGTTGACTCTCCTGCCCTCAACCTGTTCCACAGACTCAGCTGGAAGCACAGAGATCCACACAAGACTTCCAGAGGGCCACAGAAGTACTGCGGGCGGCCAAAGAGACCATCGCCCTGGCTGAACAGAGGCTGTTGGAGGATGATAAGCGGCAGTTTGACTCGGCCTGGCAGGAGATGCTCAACCACGCAACACAGCGAGTGAGTAATGCAAAGGTTTGGGATGGTAGATTGGGTTGTACAAGAAAACACTCAAAAATCCATGTTTTGGTTTGTAGGTGATGGAGGCCGAGCAGATAAAAACACGCAGTGAGCTACTGCACAAGGAAACTGCTGCTAAATACACTGCCGCCATTAGTCATATGAAACAGCTGGAGAAGAAGCTCAAACGCACCATCAACAAGTCTAAGTATGTACAGATTAATCTGTTAAACACACAAGCATTCAGTGAAACCATTTAAGCTTGTAATAGTATTTGCTTAACATATCTGATGCATATTTCACACAAAACAGCACAAAGATACTCAAGCATCGAATAGAAGGTGGCTAGGTTATGTTTATGGGAACTGTTTTTTTGTGGGTTTTTTTTTTTTTTTTTTTTTTTTTTGCTGTTGATGTCATTATAGTTAATTACTAGCAATTTCAGCAGATAGCTAGGTAGTTTTTGTACATAATTAGTTCATGCTGAGAGTCAAGCGTCTGTGAGGCTAGGCTTATGTTAAACCCATGAATATCTGAGGGGAGCTTTAGTTGAGGGTGGGTTTCTCACCAGTGATAGTGACTCAGCAGGACCATAGCGGAGCTCAACCTTACTTATCTTTTCACTCAGCATTTGCCTAATGTGTCAGCATATGTGAACAGTTGCCATGGTGATATGTACAATGCTATTTATAGGTCTTTACAGTAGCTATAATCGCTTTTTCTCCTCTGTTTTTCAGGCCCTACTTTGAAATGAAGGCAAAATATTACTTGCAGCTTGAGGTACTTAAAGATGATGCAATTTTGTTTTAAGTAATACATGACAAATACATATAAAATAAATACTTATAAAAAAAAAAAAACTTTACTCAGTTCCTTAATTTTTAAAACATTTACAAAATTTTATAATAAAGTAAAACTTGTTTTATGAGAATGTGTTGAATTAAAGTGACTGTTCCCCCAAAAATAAAAATTGTCATCACTTACTCAAGTTGTCCCAAAGCTGTATGACTGCTGAACACAAAACTAGGTATTTTTGAAGAATGTTGGTAACCAAACATTTGTTTGTAGCCATTGACTTAGATAGATAGTATTTTTTCCATACTATGGAAGTCAGTGGCTACCATCCACCGTTGGTTTGGTTTTTAATTTTTATTGGTAAATTGTCTCTAAGTTTAATTATTCTATCCTGTTGGCAAACAGTTTTTATCTTATTTTAAGAATATATTTAAAGAAATTTGGTAGGTTTATGCTTTAAACTAGAAAAACATTGCCTCCGGATTAAGAACAAATCTTGGCAATTTTGCTTCTCAAATATCTATTTGCCTTTTTGTTTTTGTTTTTTTCTATTTTTAGACCATGATTCCATATACTTTTTTCAACATCAGCTAAATTTTTTTCTTTCCATGCCTCTTACAACTGAAGAAGAATGTGGATGACCTCCAGACCAAGCTGACACAGGCTAAAGGGGAATACAAGTCAGCCCTGAGAAACCTGGAGATGATCTCTGATGAGATCCATGAGCGCAGACGCTCCTTAGGCATAGGCCCGCGGGAGAGAGGCGTGGGGGCAGAGGGTGATGGTGGTTTTGGTGAAGACTTGTCTGGCTTTAAATTGGAGTCTGATGGAATTTCAAGTGAGCACCAGTTATTTTGTGTTTGAACTTTCATTCAAGCAGAGCTATATATGTAGTAACTCTGTACATTAATAATAGGATCTGTCTGTCTGTTTATAATACAATATATAGATACACAATCAGTTCTTTTAAAAAATCAAATATTGCCTTTTAACATGCCTAAGGATGTTTAAGAGCCTGTGTCACCTTGTCTGATCTTTCCTCTCTGTCTTCCTGAAGTGGCATCTGGGTCCTACGAGGATGAAAACTGCAGCACCAGTGCCATGTCCATGGAAGACTCAGAGACTCAGTCCAACAGTAGCATCAGTTCTGGGCCGAACAGCCCTCTGGACTTGCCCTGTCCTTTCTCCTCCTCCTCATCTGCCTCTGGCTCTCCGACCTCCACCTCTCCTACCCGTTCCTCTCGCCCCTGCAGTCTGGACCTGCCCAGCACCGTCTCTTTGTCTGACTTTAGCCTGATGTCTCCCATCCTCGGCCCACGCAGTGAATGCAGCGGCGCCTCCTCCCCTGAGTGTGACCTAGAGAGAGGTGAGATATTCTTAGATATGTTTGCGTTGACTGATTGGACCAAAATACCGCTGCATTTGCACGTGAGGGATTATATTAAGGCTTGCTCTTATTTCTCCTGCGAGACGATGTCATTTTTCTTGGTTTCCTGCCTGGTTGCACCTGTGCACTCTAGGGGGGTTTATTAATGTCACTGATGAATAGCTGGGTGGCATTTCAGTGCGAAAAATCATGACAAATTTATTTGGTTAAGTTTGCTGTTTTTAAAGTAGGGCTGTTCATTTAATACATTCATTTATAAAAACATTTTTTTTTTTTGAATAATTAGAAAATATTACATTATAATTAGGGAAGCACGATATTATCGGACTGATATCAGAAACGGCTGGTAATGGCTTTAAATGTACATATCAGCATTGGCCCGATATGAAAAATGATGCCGATATATCTTGCCGATAAGAGGAATACGTTAACTCACATGTGCTCAGGGTGTGCTAGTGATTAGATCAGGTCAGCACTTTGGCTTTTTCTTGAAGCAAAGTTTTGCCTGAATGATGATTAGATTCACTGTTTTGGATCGCTGCATTTAAACTGAGAATGCACTAACAGAATGACCATTCTGTATATAATGGAGTAAACAGTAAAAGCATGTGAAGTGGCAGCATCGGCAGCCTCCCCTGGGTCCTAATGCCCGTTCTGTAAGGAGTTTTAATTCCATAGAGGGCACTGTTGGCCTACTTTTAATAAAATTAAAGTAAAATACACAAATACCATGTAGACTGTTTCTGATTAAATAAAGCAGTAATTGATGTCATAAAATCATGAGTATGTTTTTAATTTAAAGGTCAGAGGCTATAGCATACATGAATAAAAAAAAAAATAATCACAAACATGACACTTGTAAATTAAATAATTTTATATAGCCCATACTGATTTATTCATTCATGTGTAATATGTTATATATTTTTAAACAAATTATGAGCTCTAAAATATTTCTAAAATATAATACTCTTTTGCTTTAGACCATCTACAAATGTTAAAATAATTATTGTATATTTAATTCTAACAAATAAGTTCTTGTTAAAAACTAACCAAAATAAAAAGAAATTGCTTATAATTTCCACACAGGAGAGACTTGGTGTTGTTTACAAACAAAAGGAAATATATCAGCATCGGCTATCAGCCAAAAAGAGTTGAAAAATATCGGCATATCGGATATGGGCAAAAATCCAAAATTGTGCATCCCTCATATTTATAATATTTAATTTAAAATTTATATTACATTATATTACTAGATCAAAAATAAAAATATATTAATAATAATTTATTCTAAAAATTTATAATATATGCATAGCTTTTATTATAAAATATTGCATTGTAATATTTTATAATACAGTAACATAATTATTATAATTTGTATGGTATATATTTGTATTATTAAAAAATGTACTAAAAATGTAAAAATCTAAACATTTATAATATATATGTATGTGTTGATTAATATTATAAGATTTTATCATTTTTCATAACATATAGCATTTCAATATAAAATATGACAATATTATAGTACAATATATATTACAATAATATATATTGTACTATAATATTGTCATATTTTATATTGAAATGCTATACGTTATGAAAAATGATAAAATCTTATAATATTAATCATAGTAATGAAATATATAATATATATATAAGTAATGAAAATGTATACTATTTCAATTATTAATATATATATATATATATATATATTATATATATATATATATATATATATAATTATATATATATATATATATATATATTATATATATATAATTTTTTAAATTTTTTATTTTATTTTTTTTTTCTATTTTGCTGCGTAATTAATGTGGTTGATTAATTGGCTTAATCTTTCCATACAGGTGACAGAGCAGAAGGTGCCGAGGCTGTATTGGACAACGTTCTCAATAACAATAGCAACACCAAAACAACCTTTGGCCTAGATAGCCGTTTCTGCCTGCTGTCTCTAAAACTTAGCCAAAATGAAAGCAGAAAAAACATTGGCGGAGACCCCCTGGGTCTGGCTCAGCACACCGCCCCAGTCACAATCCTGCTTGATGGGATGTGACTGCAATGCCTGCTACACCAATGTATCTGATGCATTCATCCACATTCCGTGCGAGAAGCACTGGCAGTCACCCGTCCTCCACTTCACCAGTATGTCATCGCAGCCCATTCCTCTCACTGTCTAGAATGTTCCACCATCTTTCAGACTGAACTTTCACTCGATCTTACGGGTGTGAGAAAAGCAAACCGTGACAATGTGCTGAGGAGACAAATCTGCCATTTGGAGGGGCATATAACTGAGTTAAGCTTTGAAAAGAAGACAAACATCTCTGTAAAACACAATTAACGTTCCAGATCTAGAGAGACTCAAGACACTTAAGGATGGCGTTAGCACTTGTCTTTTTACTTATAAAATGCATATGAGATTCATTATGCTCTAAATTTATGCCACTGGTTGTCTTTGATGTCTTTGTAACTGTGTCATGGAAAATATACAGTCATTTGTGTGGCAGTATAATGTTACAACCATTACCGAGTTCTTGTATATCAAGGACATCGGCGCATGATCTCGCTTCAGCCTGATGCTCAACAGACTCGCCGGCACATGCTTCATCAAGACTTCCATCTTCAAAAACCTCCAGAGGAGCTTCTGCGTTGTAACGGTGACTTACAAGGAAGTGAAGCCAACCACCTGCATCACAGGTCACCACCTCAATGTTATCCAGGGAACTGGAGCAGCTACGGGCTGATCCATACTGGTCACTTTCACCTTCCTCCATAATGTGAGGAAGCTTCTTCACCTTCCACCAAATCCACCGCATGCCACCCAATTCTCTCTCCATGTAAAGAACAATCTTTTTCAATATAAATAGAAAGAGAGCAATAGATTCAGATTCACTATGTTGTTGTGCAAGACAATGGTTCAGAAAGTAGCATAAAAAGCTGGACTGCTGTACTTGCAACTGTTGCACTGTGAGGGGGGCAGAAAGCTTTTGGGAATGATTTGATGGGTCTCGGTGGGGGATCTGCTGCACTGATGAAGAGGACAATTACTGAATGTTCCATTCAGCTTCTGCGTGCAGTAGCCACAGATTTTGAGACCGATGGCACAGCTTCAGGTCTAGTAAGTAGGCTGTGTGGTGTTTTTGTGTGACCTTGTGTCTCATCTTTTTCTCTATTTTTTTGGCCTTTTCAAACATTCTTCTTCCGTTTGTTTTGTTAGTTCTTTGGTTATTGTCATTTTGAGAACTGATGGTGAGGAAAGAAAACTTGTAGCAGTATTTAAGTGATTTATGGCGTTTAGTCATTTGTTGTTTACAAAGCTTGTGTAATTGTTTGCAGACTGAAATAAAATGATACCTGAAATGATACCTGATGCATGATTTTAAAATAAGCATACGAATGCTTGAATGTGTGAATGTTGGAAACACAAACAGCAAAATGTTTGCTTCGTCACATTGAGTTATGATGTTTCAAAATGGTGAAGTTTCGAGTTTTACATCACAGAGTATTACTGTTGTGCTGGTCGTTTACCATTCTAACATAAAACAGCTGTCAAATATTTAGCCACTTACGTCTTGCCTCACATTACAAAACAGAAGCATTGCGTTTAAATTCACGCGCTCTTTGAATTGATTATCAGTCATTTTGTTATTAGTCCCTTTCACCGGTTTGTACTGGTAAATTAAATTACTGTTAAGAGATCATGTGAACAGGATCTTTTCAAAAATACCGGTATAAAGCCGTCTATATGATATCTACACATACAGCCAAAATATAAACTAAGCACCTGTCAAATGGATAAATGTAAATGTGAAAATTAACCAAGAACAATAAATACTAAAAAAAAGTAATGGTGATATTCATTGTTAGTTTCTTACTGTAAAGAGTTCCCGAGGTAAATCTGTTAGAAAGATTTGATAATGTCTGACAACATGTACACCTTCATTTTAATCTGCTAATAAATACATCAGAGCAAATGAATTAGAATCAACTTAAGCAATCCCCATTACAGAACATCACCTTCAGTCAGAAGTTTATGATGTTAGAACATTCAGGTCATTGCCATTATGTTCTGTAAAGGAACGGTACTCTGTTGTGCTGGTAGATAGATAGTGACTTAAAGCAAGTTGACATTTGATGTACATGATGGGGAAAAAAGCTAAAAACAAAAACACAAAAAACAAAGCTCTAGATAGATGCATATCTCTTTTCTTTTTTGATAAAAGTGCACTCATTCTGTGCTTGCTGAAGAGAGAAACCCTGCAAATTGGAGGTCTTTCTACCTCGACATCAGTGAACAGACCAGAGGAAGAGCCCTTAGTATGGAGACACAGAAATAGATCCCTCTGATCTATCATCAGACATCAGTAATATACATCCCTGTTTTATTGCAGTCTCCTGAGTGAAAAACAGTCATTTCAGGTCAAGTGTACATACACACTGTCATCTTTGAATGCAACTTTGGACTGCGGAACTAAGAGGAGTGTGTTTTTTGCTGACTGAACACTTCCTCCAAACATGGCACTGCAATGGCATAGGAGTCAAAGCAGTCATACATGACATGTTAACATGACAAATATGGCACTATGTCAGGTACCATCTGTGGGTGCTGCTTATTTATTTTGATAAAAGAGAGTATCCATGCTGTATTGATCAATGAGTGTGTCTAAAGCATCTTCAGTGTCTCATAGCTGCAGAACAATCCGGTGGGCCGATGATCTGGGGCTGTTATTGCAGCTGAGAAACCCGCAGTGGAGTGGCACTGCTGAAGTCCAGGAAGAACGGGCCTTCCTGTTTGGGCAGGAAGGTAGTGGGGATGACATTGTAAATCCCGGCAGGCAAGTTCTCGACCTCCATATAACAGAAACCGCATCTGAGGATAAAGAGATCAAATTCCATTATATAAGGTAGTATAACAATAACTACCTTAAATCTTTGAACTATTGCAGACCATCAATTTAGATAAGTCAACCATGCTGCTGTAGGATGAGACCAAGAAACATTTTTCTCAAACATATTTTGCAGTTATATGACTATATTGTAAAGTCTGACCTAGATTTCTTTGTGAGACAAGGCTGTGCACTTCAAGCATTTGCAAGCTTACGTTAAAGTGGAACACAGGCCAGGTGACTGTTATAAAAGAACAAGACTGTACTCAGAATATCATGTTCATGCTACCATATTATTTTTGTTATTTTTAAGTCTTATATGTGTCTTTGAAAATACAGACACTATTGTTTAAAAATTTGGGCTCAGTTTTTCTTTTCTTTTTTGAAAGAAAATAATAGTTTTATTGAGCAAGGATGCATTTGAAAGACTTTTATTTTGTTACAATATAAACTACAGTATAAAGTAAATAATGTTTTTAAACTTTCAATTCATCAAAGAATCCTCAAATCAGAACAGAATTATTTATGAAGGATCATGTGACTCTGAAGAACAGAGTAATGGCTGCTGAAAATAGAGGAATTAAATTTTTTAATATATAGTAAAATACAAAACTGGTATTTCAAATAACAATAATATTTCATAAAATATTAAATAATCCTACCGACCCCAAAATTTTGAATGGTAAATTTTAAAAAGGGGGGTCCTTTATAAGGGGTTCATCATATTAAGGGGGCTTTACCATCTAAAATCTGCATTATACATCTAAGCACACTGCATTGTATACTGTATCCCATAATGCTTGTGGTTCACTCACTTGTCATATTGCAAAATAGAAGTTCTAGACAAAAGATTTTATTTTATTTTTATTTTTTTGTATTATTATTATTTACACTAATTTTCAGACTCAAAATGGAAAATGTTTTTACATAAAACTGATAAAATGTTTTTTAAAAAAAGCCAAATAACCATTTTTATTTTATAGGTAACTAGGTGCTATTAACAGTATTAAACATTGAGGTTGGTAGGTCTGATTGTGTAACAGTATGCAAGCATTATGCACTTTGCATAATAATGTTAAAAGCATACTCTAGTAGGCAGTATTTAAGTGTTTTGAAATGTATAATACGCAGTATGCAATAAGCAGTACACTAGCATCCCAAACATAGCCAATCTGTCTCATATGGAAGAACGGAAGTCAACACAGGGTTGGGCTCTGCCTCACCTTCTATCTAGTTTTCTTCATCACAAAGAGAGTATTTCTTTACCTGTAATCTCCACTCCCTCTTTTTTCTGATGATCCAGATTCCCCTGCAGTAGATACGGTCACCACCTCAAAGCCCACGCTGTACTGCCTGCAGAGAGAAAGCCAAACTCGTTTATATTCACAGGCATCACGCTACATCATACATCCTCTCACACTCTACAGTGAAAAGAGAGAGAGAATGACAGAAGGGATCTGAATGTGTGTAGGTGTTTCTTCCGCAATGGAGTAGTTGCACAGGATGGCCCTGCCTTGATATCAAGGGAAATCCAACAACCCATGAAATCCCACCCCCTTCTAGTAGCCAAAAGGATTTTTTTAATTTATAAAAACACATGCAAAACACTATTCCCTTACTTATAGTTAACACACCCTATGTAAGTTACACCTAATCATAGCAAATTTCTTAAATTATAAAGGCCTTCAGATTATATATTGATATTCAGGTTTCGAAGGATATATATGTTTATTGCAATTATTTTAAATACCAGTTGTAACCTTTGAAATGTAATGAAACCAAAGAAAATAAGCAGTTTGACCTGGAGCCACGGAGTTCGATAAGCAGAGGGCCTGCTTTGTCCATGTTGAACTGGTATATGGGGTTGTTCTTGAAGGTATCTCTATAGTTTCCACAACCTCCTGCACTGGCCCCCTTCCACTGGCCATTTATCTACACATAGAGAGAGATGTTAAACCATCTGGAAATAGTTTCCAACAAGAACAACCACTAAGAATACTTTAAACAGCGAAAGCAGAGGCATGAACTCACTCTTTTGGTGTGGGTGAAGGGTGTTGGGATTTTGGAGAAATTAAACTTGCATACCGAGTACACCTGGAAAGGGCATATTCATTACAACAGTTAATATGATTAAAATACTATAAGAAATAAAAACCATCCATCGCACTTGATTGTGTTTTTACCCGTAGTGTGTAGTTGATGGTGTTTTGTTTCTCATACTGAGAGACCACCAGTGTGAAGGCGTGAGTTCCAGGACTAGTCAGCTTGATCTTGGTTAAGTAGTGAGGACTGTTGATCCTGATGCCATCAATGTAGGGAGGAGGTTCAGCTGGAAAAAAAAATCGGAACCGAGCACATAAATGAAATTAGAAACTATAAAGAATAAAGATATACACAAGTGAATGTATTTGACTTCTTGAATTATGTGCTCACTTACCTGGATAATAGACTTTCTTTCCATTGGTCTTGTAAACTACTAAAGTAATAAACTCCCGGTTTTGAGCAAAGTCATCCGAGAGTGAATAGAAAAGAAAGAAATTCATAAGTACTCACTGTAAAAAATTATTGCAATTTTAACTAAAATACTACAGCAAAAACATGTTACTTGGTTAAGTTCTCTTACTGTATAAAATTAAAAACTGTAATAGATATAACCTTACATTTCATGCATTTTACAGTAACGTTTATAATTTAAGTCATAATTTATATTAATATAACTGCCATTTCCAAAATTCCCTATGTGTTTTTTGATTGTATATTGTTTAAATAATTGTGAAAAACTACTTGTGATTAACTTTGATTCATCAAATGGTTTGTAGCATTACCACAGTAACAGTGTGGCCTTGCTAATTCAGCAGAAAAGGCTGCTCGATTTATTGATTTAAAATGTAATGTTCTTGTTTACAGGTTGTTTTGTAAATGTTTACACAGTGATTTTGGAAACCACAGCTGCCAAATTTTTTACTCTGTCTTCTCAATCTGTTTGTAGTAAACTGCACTACAATCTGTTGCAGTACCTTGTCAGTGATGTGTCTGCTGAGCAGGACCCATACTGCAGCGCCCCCTTGAGGACACTGCACTTCCAGCTTGTACTGAGGATTATTGGCCAGACTGTAGACATCTTTCACTGGTCCCTGTTTGCCATCCCAGCTACTGCAATAGCATAATGCACATATATTTTTTAGGGCTGTCAAATGATTAATCACGATTAATCACATCCAAAATAAAAGTTTTGTATGTGTACAGGGTATATTTATTATATATATATAAATACACACACATAAATTATATATTTAGAAAATATTTACATGTATATACATTTATATATTTATATTCTTATATTTTATATTATATATAAAATATATTTAATATATAAACATAACATATTCTTCTTAAATATATACATGCATGTGTGTGTATTTATATATACATAATAAATATACACAGTATACACACACATATATTATGTAAACAAAACTTTTATTTTGGATGTGATTAATCGTGATTAATCATTTGACAGCCCTAATATTTTCTAATTATCTGATAATAATCAGACGTCATAGAGACATTTATATAGATGTAATGACAATGAGACGGACCTGTGAATACATGAGGATTCTTTAAACAGTGCTGGATTCCAGCTCAAATAGATGACGTCGTAATACTGGCACAAGTCTTCCCAGATGATCCAAAATACACCTTAAAGAAAATCACACGAGTCAATAACAACTTCTTTTACAATATTTGTCTTGTGGCATTGCTAGTTTAGCACTGACTTACCATTGTCAAACTTCTGTGCAGTTTTGGGGTCAAAATTGAGGTATTTGAGAAGATCTGGTGTCCAGTTCTTTTCGTCACGTTCGCTATATCGCCCTTTCCACCTGAGATGGCTCCATGGGTTCTTCAGCTGGAGGAAGCGTTTACCCTGAGAGAACAAGCAGGAGATGATTTTGATGTTGTTGTTGTTGTTATGGTCATGAGGCTTCACTATGTAAGAGATTTTTAACACAGACCAGGGGTCACGAGTTTCACCTTGTATTCCCTGATGTCTAGGACAGCGTATGCATGTGTGGGAACTAAACCCCACTTCTCCCCCTCCTCCTCAGTCATGACCCCTGTTGCCGTGGTGATGAGTACATCGCCTCTGTGAAACCTGCCAGAATAGATCACCAAAACACCAGTAATGTTATTGTTTACTAAAAAAAAAATTGGCACCTGAAATAAAACAAGCTTAATTTTAAGTACTGCTAAATCTAAAACAGAAATAAATATAAATTAAAGCTAAATCATAAAAAATTGACAACAGTATATAACAAAATTACACAAACTGAAAGTAAAATTAAAATGAAAACTGAATCTTTAAAAATAAAAGCTATATATAAATAATATGAAAATAACACTGAACACAAACTATTCATGACCAGAATCAAGACAGTAAAGTACTAGCAGCTCCATACCACCGAATTAAAAGAGCCATGTGACCTTACAGTGGTCAGAAATCAATAAACACAAGTGGATCGTGTTTGTACTGTGAATGTGTGCTTACCTCTGGTAAAGCATGCGGAAAGTGTCATCTTTGTTAAAGGACTGATTGTCTGAGTGCATAGCGATACGCTCTGGGATCCAGCCAGTGAGAGCGTGCAAATCAATATTCTACAAAGAGAAAACATGAAAGTGTCACCATAGTATACACTACTGTTCAAAAGTTTGGGGTCAGTACAACTGAACAACTTAATAGATTTCGATTTCAAATAAACACTGTTCTCTAGAACTTTACATTCATCAAAGAATCCAGAATATTATTTTATTCATTAACCATCAGACATAACATGAAAATCAGCCAGTATTGTAATATCTGTGCATCCCTTCGTATTTTTCTGTAAAAGTGACATTCATTTTGGTGACAGAAATGTTTTGTTTAGAGCAGCACTCACAGAATTGGAGCCTGGGAAATCGTATCCTCCCATGACCTTCATGTAAGCCTTCTCAATGAGCGACACCCAAAGTTCATTGCGGTTACTGGAGTAGGAGCAAAGCAGCTCGCCATTGCGATCCACCGGGAGGAAATCATCAATAATCACCTGACAGAGAAACACACACCTGAACTATAACAGTACAATACTTCAAACAATGAAGACGACAATAGAAAAAACTGCAGTTTATTTCAGGAGGTGGACTTAGAGAGGTTGAGCACCTTTCTCGGCACGCCGTTAATGTGCAGTTTCACCATGTACTTCCCACAAGGGTTATACTCTGGCTCTCCTTTCCTGTTCTGTGGGTAGATGATGCTAAATACAAACATGCAAATAAACATTTTATCATTGTGGGAACCTCCCATTGACTTCTATAATTCTTGTTATATAATTCTTATTAATTAAAATTATAGCAAAACAGAGGTGCTTGTTCAGGAATTTTTTACATTCCAGCCTGAGTACGGTAGACATTCTCAAGCTTGATTCAGTCCTTTAAGCATCCAAAAAGCAGCTTCATAATCCAAGGGTTACTGATGAGTCACACTATTAGTGTAAACAGTGAGGCCTAGCACACCCGCCATACCTTGTGATTAACTTTTTGTTGTAACGTCTCTCATATGCTGCACTGATGGCCAATGAGGCAACGAAGGAACAGTCTGACACAACCGTCTGCAAACAAAAGAACATTACATAAGCTAAAAGTCACATGAACAAACAAGAGCTTTCTGAATGGCAAAACTGCTTTAAATAATAGTCAAATTTATTACTGGTTAAGTTGTTTAAAGTTTAAATGAGTTCAAGTTTAAATGAGAAGCAAACTTAGCATAGAGATGCATAAAGCATGACCTGCTTGATGCTGAAGCTGGACACAGTGTAGATCATGGTGGGGTTATTGCAGATGTCATCAGGTCGAACCCAGCGTGAGAATATGGCTTTCTGCTTCGGTGACAGAGCCAGTTTTCCACATTTGTCCCTGTGTAAAAATGTGACAAATATTTTGACAGTGCTGCATTTCACAGTGTTATAGGAGTACTACTCTTAAATATACTTCTGATCAAAAGTTTGGGATGGGTAAGATTTTTTCAAATGTATTTCAAAAAAGTCTCTTATGCTTACCAAGGCTGCATTTATTTGATCAGAGGTAAAGACAATAATATTATGAAATAGTATTACAATTTAAAAATAACCGGATTCTATTTCAACATATTTTAAAATGTAATTTATTCCTGTGATGGAAAAGCTGAATTTTAAACAGCAGTTACTTGAGTCTTCTGTATCACATGATCCTTCAGAAATCACTTATATGCTGATTTGGTGCTCAAAAACCAGTTTATTATCATCAGTGTTGAAAAAGGGTGTGCTGCTGATTATTTTTGTGGACACTGTGATACATCTTTTTTAGAAAAATAGAAAGTTAAAAAAGGCACTTATTTGAAATAGAAATATCAGTAAAATTATAAATGTCTTTACTGTCACCTTTGATCAATTTATTTTGTCTTTGCTGAATAAAACCATTAATTTCTTTAAAATCAGTGAAACAGCTACACTTGTATAAATTACACTCCTACATAAAATACTCACGAGAATGGAACAGGAAAAGCAAAACGTTCCCTCAGGTCAACACTCATGAATGGAACATATTCAATTCCATTTATCTTGGAGGTCTTCCTACAAAACACACACAAACACAAAAATTAGGAATATAATTTCAAGATTATATTTTCAAAATAACATCAAACTTCTTTATTTCTATATATATAATGTCAAAAAAATGCTGAAAAAAATTTAACTAAAAAATACACTTGTGCCTTTTTTTTTTTTTTGGTTATGGCTGATTATGAACAAATTAAAACCCATATTAATATTATATAATATTCAGCACAAATAAAATAAAAATAAAAATTAAAAATGAAAAATTATTTTTGTAAATGCCAATTTAGGCATCACAACATTACACATGGACAGCATGAAAAAACTACTTGGTTACGTATGGTAACCCTTGTTCCCTGATGGAGGGAATGGAGATATTGTGTCAAAGTTCAAACATTAGTGGGCAAGAGCAATTGGAGAGCAGACAACTTTTTATGCTTTTGAATTGCTCTTGTGGTACTTTGGTGTCATACACCGATTGGTTTGCACGGTGCCAATGCATCTCGAACAAGCCTATATTTAAAAGCCTTCGGCGTTGAGGTAAATTAACAACTTTAACAACAACAAATAAATATGGCAGTTTAGCAGTGGACAGCAGAAGAGATCCATGCTCTTCTTCAGCGAGAGATAACAAGCGATTCTGGTCACAGGTTGGTAGGGATGTAACGATTCACTCAACTCACGATTAGATACGATTCATGATACTGATTCCATGATTCGATTTTCTCAGAATTTTATTTAAAAAAAAATTACAAAATGAGATTTGAGACAAATTATAAATGAAAAGATGTCTATTTCTTATCGCTTGGACAAAATGCTGAACATTTCTTTGTGAAATTTACATATGAAATTTTAAAACAAATCCAAAATCAAACAAATAAATAACACACAAAAAAGACATGTCTTCATATAAACAAACTAATGCTTTGCCTGTGCTCCTTCAAATCAGTTAGAGGCAACCACTGGATTTTAATCATGATCCAAAAAAGGTTCTGCGTACATGCTGCATGAGCAGTTTTAAATCTACATTAGATTGTGTAATTTCGAAATTTGAAGCAAAAACAGAATGGTATGACTTTAGCTTTGTGAAATTATGCTACATTAAACATATAAACGAGACAAAAACAGCAGATAGCTTGAATGAGAGCGCAAATTCTCTCTCTGACAGCAGGTGGTGCTTATGGAACAACAGCGTTACATCATTTTTTTGGTTACAGCTGTCAACAAACCAGCCCAGCGATTGACCCTATTGATGAACGCTGCATTCATATCCATTATACAGAGTCAAGATGAAAAGAAAATATCATCAGAATTTTTCTAAGTTCCCCTCAGAGATACATTTATTTTAACTCCTACCCACAATTGTATCACGATTCATTTTAAAGGGATATTCCATCCCTAAATGAAAATTTTGTCATTAATCACTTACCCCCATGTCGTTCCAAACCCATAAAAGCTTTGTTCGTCTTCGGAACACAATTTAATATATTTTGTATGAAAAACAGGAGGCTTGTGACTGTCCCATTAACTGCCAAGTAAAATACACTGTTAAGGTCCAGAAAAGTATGAAAGACATCCGCGACAAGGATACATTTTCTATGTGTCTTTACACTTTGATTTGAATGAAAACAGCGCATCTGTGCAGCGCGGCTGACACAGAAGAGTGTGTCAATCGGCTTGCGGTGCATCGTTACATCCCTTCAGATTGGTGACTTAGAGGGTTCTGCTCCTAGCTGACAAAATCGTGGAAGTTATCGCACTCCCCAAAGCCTGCACCATGACCCTCGTAGCCTGGAGGGCATAGTCAGTTGCGAGCGCAGTTCCTGCAGAAGCAGATGCAGCTTGTCCAGAGGCCCTGTAAGCCTTCGCCACAAGGGAGGAAGAAAACTTACAGGCCTTGGATGGGAGTCACGGGCAGCCCCACCAAGTTGTGGACACAGGTGCACTGCAATCGCCCTCTCCACCTAATGGACTTCCGTGAACCAAAGCCTGCACCATGACCCTCGTAGCCTGGAGGGCATAGTCAGTTGCGAGCGCAGTTCCTGCAGAAGCAGATGCAGCTTGTCCAGAGGCCCTGTAAGCCTTCGCCACAAGGGAGGAAGAAAACTTACAGGCCTTGGATGGGAGTCACGGGCAGCCCCACCAAGTTGTGGACACAGGTGCACTGCAATCGCCCTCTCCACCTAATGGACTTCCGTGAACCCCATTGCTGCACCCCCGTCGAGGATGGTGAGGGTGGAGGAGCCGGTGTATCATGTCCTGGCCAAGAAGGGGGCTTTCCATGATTTCGTAAGCTTCTTGTGCACCTCCGGGAAAAAAGGAACTGGGGTTGGTCATGACGAGTGTTCAGGGCAGGGTGGAGGAGTCCACTCAAGCTCGATGCTCTTGGCTGCCCGGGAAAGCACAGCTGCCATCTCAGCATCCGCCTCAGACTGAAGTCGTCGAGTTGTCAGCTTCGGATGGTTCCAGCCTGCCCACCAAGCTGCAATTGACAACTTATCCTTACTGCAAGCTCAGATTGAGTGATTGAACTTATCCTGAGACAAGCTCTCAAACTTATGTGGAAGCTCGACCAGAAGACACAAAGTGTGAGAAGAAATAGAAGTCCGTGGGGACTGACTTCCCTGATGCACATCGCTGCGGCCTCATACCCAGAGGTAGAAGGAGTGGAACGGGAAGCAGCAATGCACTTATGACCATATCCTCACAAAAAGGACATGAACCATCCACAAGGGCTGCTTCAGCACGGGCACAGCCCAAGCACTGAACACAGCAATCGTGCCGGTCAGAAGGAGAGATGTAGAAACCGCAACCAGAAGGACATGGATGGAAAGGAATGAAACACAATTCCACCAATGAAGCTCTTTTAGAGAATTTACTCTTTTAGAGGAAATTTGCTTTCGAAGATCGCCTTCAAATCACCCAGTGGTACTCTCACAACAGTTATCTGTGTGAGGGCAAAGTAGAGACCACTCCCTGTGTCATAGATCCAACGATGAGGAGATCGAGAGGTGAGTGATGTACTGCTTCTCACAAAGAGACACTGCATTTGGCACCGAAGAACAGAACGAGTGAGCAAATGCCACGCTGGTCTATTTATACCCAAATATCCAGGGGGTGGCCTGCTAGGCAAATTTTCCTCGCAAATTTCATTGCCCTTTCTCAGTGATGTCAGAAGTATGTAGGCCCCCAAGTGCCACCTCTAGTGTCAGAACTTTGACACAACGTCGATTTGACCGACTAAAAAGGAACATTTTCATTCTGAGTTTTACAAAAGATAGATTTGATACTATAATAAATTTATCAGCACTTTTGTAAGATTAACTGTAGTGAGTGTGAGATTAACAGTGATCGAAATGCAAACAGGGGAATAGGGCTGCACAATAAATCGAAATGGAATCGAGATTGTGATTCAACAGAAGCTATGACTGTCATGGGAATCCCAGGAAATATAGCGGTAGCTGGATAAACAGAAGATTTAACTTCTTTTATTGATTCAACGTGTCTAAAAAACAGTAGTTTATGACAATATATGATATATCTGAGTAATTTTCATTCAAATAAAGTATATTTATAATGCAATGCCTTTATCACTGCTTAGAATACTATGAAATATGTTGCGTGCCTTATTCTGTGTAAGAAGCCACATCATCTCACAGAAGGATTTATTTCAAACACTCGACTGATGTTTTGAAGTGCGTTTGGAGTAAAAATATGTTATTAAATGTGGTATTTTCACATGCTTTCTGATGGAGCAGTGTTTACTACACAGAGCCGTAGTTCACGGAGAAGCTATGCAAACAGCTGTCATTATGGTGAACGTCATTATGGTGAATTTCATAATCGGGCAATAAAATCATCTGCAATTTTTTTGCGTAACTTGTCAGTGAACTACAGCTCTGTGTAGTAAATGCTGCTTCATCTGAAAGCACGTGATGATGATTTACTGCTGATTACAGAACCGGCTTTACTGACAAAAAGCGCATGACAATCGCATTCAATTAATCGTGCAGCCCTACAGGGGAACTGAGAAAAAAATAATTAAATATCAGACATCACCCTTGCTTTGAGCCTACCTGAGCACCTCAATCTCCTCCGCTGTGTAACGTTGACCCTGCGGCTCACTGGACTGCACTGTTCGGACCGGCTGTGATTTGTCATGAAGGGAGAAGTCTGGGCCCAGTGGAAAGAACTGCCTCACCTGAGCAGGGCCTTTGGATGCTGAGAAGACAGGCTTGTCCTGATTCGCTTGTTTACTAAGAGAGTCTTTCAGTCCCTCTGCCCTGAAAAAAGAAAAGGAGATGGAAACAAAGGATTACGGGTAAAATGTGCATTGTACTGATTGTGCATTGTTCTATTTTGAAATATGTGTAAGTAGTGAGTTTAATAATATTTTATGGTAATCGTCAATATGCCACAACTGTTGTCGATACTGCTGTTGACTTTGTGGTATTTCACCCATAATATGCATAATACACTGGGGTATTAGTATTTTAGTATTAGAGTAAACAGTGAAGCACCTGTCCAAAGCCTGCCGAGCAAGCTGCTTCAGTTTCCCCTGCAGTGCTTGATCTGACGTCTCATTGGACTGTGTGGGAGAGAGAAAGAGTTCAAAGATTACAGGGCTTGGCTCAGTTTCTAGTTACAGAGGATCCCATATAACCGGCAGTGAGAGATATGAAACCAGAACAACCAACTTAACACCACCACCTGTTCCAAAGACTGACATTACTTCTGCTAACTGCTGCTAGTATCTGAGTCCACATGTGTAGTTATAAAGAAATTATATAGTTCTTTATATACACTACTGTTCAAAAGTTTGGGGTTAGTATGATTTTTTTTATGTTTTTGAAAGAAGTCTCTTATGCTCATCAAGGCTGCATTCATTTTATAAAAAATACAGTAAAAACAGCGATATGTTGAAAAAATTATAACAATTTAAAATAACTGCCTTATATTTTAATATATTCTAACATGTAATATATGTATTCCTGTGATGGCAAAGCTGAAAAGTTATTAATTTTTAGTTCTTAATATTTTGTTGGGAACCATGATACATTATTTTAGAATTCTTTTATAAAGAATTCAAAAAAATCTTACTGACTCTTTATTGAACCTTTTTTTGAGACTTTTGAACAAAAGAATATCTTAAAACTCAAAGCACTTTCCCTTATGTGATGACTCACCGCTTGAATACACAGCTCCACAGCCTGTGTATAGAGCTCAATGGCCTCATCCGTATTCTCCTTCTCATCTTCTTCAAAAGCCTGTGTCACCAGGAAGTACGCCCTCTCCAGATCCAGCTGATGCTTACTCTTCAGAGGGTCAGTGCTCTGTGCTTGAACTAATCACAGGGATTCAGTCAGGAAACTGAGGGATTCTAACACAGTAAGGCCTTTCAAATTAATTCACACAAAAATCAATGCATTTTTTTTACTCAGCCTCATGTTGTTCCAAACTTAATGGCTTTATAGGTCATATGATTGCTTAGTGTGCAGCGAAGAAATATATTTAGGATCTTATTCATTGAAAATCTTAATATCTGCCTTAGTTATGTCCAATTTTTTAAAATTTTTGAACCCTCCATGGTCCAACACAAATATTTGATACAAAATATTTTCTCTGGTACTTCTATTGGAATTATAACAATGCTGCTTGTTTTTAAACATTTTCATTAAAGAGATTTTATAATCATTTTCATAAAAGAAAATTTTGTCCTTTTGTAATCAATGACAGAATTTTCATTTTTGGGTGAATTACACTTTTAACAAAAACTGGAAGTATTGATATATTACATTAAATGTATAAATTATGATTAATTTTGTGTTTCCAGAAGATCCAAGATTCTCATTTGGTAAGGTATTTAAAGAAAAAAAAAGTAATTGAGGGGGAAAAGAAATTTGATTTCAGTTTATATCTTAATTTTTGTATTTTTACTATTATGTTTAAGCTCACTTACTCAATCCTGTTGCAGCGGTTAATAGATCACTGAAATGAAGACTGTTAGTTAATTAAAATTGTTCCTCACACAAAGCTAACATTTGGTTTTTAGAATATTTGGAATACAGCACATTGGTTTTATAGGTCACTTTAATTATACTTTCATGCCCTTTTTGCCTGTGTTTTGAAGCTTCAAAGCTGTTAAAAAAGAGCAACCAATACAATTTTGTGTTGCAAGAGAGAAAGTCATTACAGTATTGTAATGACCTAAAGGTGAGTAATCAATGAGAGAACATTAATGTAGGCTACTAAAATGTAATGCTGTTCTCAAATTACATAACACAAGAGAACGAGGAAGAGAATAACATTTAACAGTGAACTAGAAAATCTGACAGCATTCATTTGTGATTCCCAAATGCTGCATTAGTCACACCACTTTCAAACGAGGTATGACCTATATAAGCTTTTTAAAGGTTGGGCCGTGGAAAATATTATCAATTTCTTCCATCTACACCAACGAGGAGGTTTCACTTTTGTTGACCACAGAGAATGGCAGAAAAAAATTCAGCCCTGAATAATCAACTTAAAACAAGTATCAATAGACGAAAACAGCTTTTTGATGAGGTTATCATATTGTTATTAGTTCACGTAAACTGACCGGCATTGAGTAGAGCCTGTACTCTGTCCAGGTACTCGTTCACCTTGTCTTGGATGCTCTCTAGTTTGGATCCAGCCATGCCTGCATAGATGAGAGCCTGGGCAGCCTCCTATTAAGAACGCAAAAGAAAATATATCAAATATGAGTTTAATTCAAATACATTTTAATTGCTATACATGGGACAAGCTGACAATTCCATTGAATAAAGCCTTTTCAGGAATTTTAATGTAAACTAGCTTTAAATGTCAAATAGGAGAACCTTACCTTATAGTAGAAGACAGCTTCATTGTATTTCCCCTTCTGATCATGCAGTACAGCTGATTTGGCAAAATTAATGGCATCGAGTTCAAGAGCTGTACAATCCATGATTGACGTTTAAATGCTGAGTACTGAGTTCAGCTTAACTGGTAACGTTATATGGGAAATCATTTTAACCTGTTCTTCATTATAGGCAGCAGTTCCTCCGCGGATTTGCGTTTCTTTCTTGAGTTGTTCTCGTAACGTGAACTTCCCGACCTCAAACTCCGAAATAAAATGAGGCGAGACTGAAAAATATTGAATCCAAGGAGCATTCAAACGTAGTGATTCTAAATAAGGTGTGAAAACACAACGATTTAACTTGCTATGATGACATCAAAACAAATCGTCAAACCCGCAGTACTTCCGGATGCGGTGGGCGTGGACTGACGTTGTCACGACACGTGATTTCTTTCAGAGTCGTTGCAGTCCGAGTCATTTCCGCGAATCGGTTCCTTCAAATAGTTCATTTAAAAGAAATGGTTCAAAAACAATTCAGTGTTTCTTATTTCATTTATTACGTGGTGCCCCACATCCTTATCTCTATTACATGTCCCACGTGTAGTTTTTTTTTTTTTTTTTTAATTCAATTATATTAGTAGATCTTTCTAGACAGGGACACATAAAAATCACTGAAGAACAGTAATTTTGAACCTAAATATAATTAATTTGTACATTAATTACGCGATACAAAAAAGTTGTAATTATCTTATATTCTTTGCTTGTAAGTAACGATAAAAACGTGATAGGTTGTTGGTTCATTTAGTTTTTTGTTAATTTGAGAAGATCAGTTCACTTCGATTTATGAACAAAACGTTTAGGGGTGCGTTTCCCAAACGCAAGTATGGTCGAGTTCCGTCATTACCATAACGATGCTTTTGGGAAACGCACCCCAGTCCGATTCAAGAACAAATAGTTTGAACCGCTTTTGTAAACCAAATCCACTAAAAAGATCCAACCCTATGGATCCAACCCAAAGAACGATTCACTTACGAATCGGACACCTCCGTGATTCGCGTAGCAGACTGTGGGAAAATCCACCACTTTTCCCCATGAATGAGTAAAATGCGTTGGAATTATTTTTGAAACGCTTAAAACTTCCCCTATGACTGAAAATATACGCTCATGTCGCAGCTGTTCAAAAACATCTGTTAACAAGCACGCGTGTGTAAACCATTAGTTTAATTATGCACCATAAAACTGGATGTGTAAAATCTGTGTACAGTCTATATTTCTTTATTTATAACTTCAAACAAAACGAAATCTGGCTGAAAATGTTTTTGAACATTAGCTATAATAACAACTGGTAAGGTACCAATAAATACACATTCTATTATCTTAAAGTTTACCAAAGAATATTCTATCTATCTATCTATCTATCTATCTATCTATCTATCTATCTATCTATCTATCTATCTATCTATCTATCTATCTATGACCAACAGAAAGCTTATAGGCTCTGCAAAAGAATCCAGTCATAGTATTTAAGAAGTATCAGAAGCTGGTGATGTGTGATTAAGGACACACACACACACACACACACACACATAAACAAACACATCTGATGCTGTGTAAACTTAACCTCCTGCTGTTGTACATTCACAGGCCACTATTTTAAGAAGACTGTGGATCCAATACGTTTTCCCACACATGTGTGGTGTACACCAGTTCTGTATTATTGTCTTTTTTGCAGCTGAAAAAACAAGCAAACAACATTCTTTTTTGTATTGAGCTTAAACAGAAGCCAGAATCATCAAGAAGACATAAACTTGGCTTGTAACCATGTAATCAATTTGTATTAAAGAGGATGAAACAAAGTTTACATGTGTCCACAGATTTATGGGGAAATCGTAGCCTGGTGGTTAGAGAGTTTGACTCCTAACCCTAAGGTTTTGGGTTCGAGTCTTGGGCTGGCAATACCACAACTGGGGTGCTCTTGAGCAAGGCACTGAACCCCCATCTGCTCCCCGGGCGCCACAGCATAAATGGCTGCCCGCTGCTCTGGGTGTGTGTTCACTGCTGTGTGTGTGCACTTTGGATGGGTTAAATGCAGAGCACAAATTCTGAGTATGGGTCACCATACTTGGCTGTATGTCACGTCACTCGTCACTCAGATTATTGACAATAGGACACTCCCAAAACATATGAAGAAACCCGATGACACAGTATTACAGATATGGCAGTTGTAATTTGGTTGTAGTTTCATTTTAAATCTTTTGTAAGGAGTTATATATGATCTATGAATAACTTTGAAATGTATAAGACGATGAACCAAGTTTCCAGAGGTTAAACTGAGGTTAGACCACACCCTCTCTCAGCCGACAGATAAATTAAGGTCAGATAGTTCCTGATTCCAAACAGATTTGATAGAAAGAGGTTTTGTAATGCAATCAATCATTTTACTATATATTAAGGAAACAGATGGTCGACCAGAAGATGGTGCAATCCAATCTCGCATGGGATGAGATGAAATAGGAGATGCCCAACTCCATATGCTTTGAGAGCAGAACGTACCTGAAAAAAGATAAATATGATGATGCTGTTAAACAAAACTTAATTCCTAATGCCTGAAACAAACAAAGGTGTGGTCATCATATAAATCACCACACGTGTTTATCCCTAAAGAAGACCAAGATGGTTGGACAAATGGACGATTTCCACATAAAAAATTGAGATTGTGCCATAACGGTGCACTGTTACAAAATACTGCAGATTTTTTTTAACACTGCCGATTGAATCAGACTGTTTTGCAGGGCACAGTAGGCTACACATATCCACAGCAGACGGAACCAGTTAGTCTTTAATCTCCTGAAGCCTATTTCAGATAAGACATTAGATGACGATTCCAGCTGGACATTAAAGTCTATAGTCCATTAAATGCAGACTGTAAAAAGTGACTTTTCTAAAGACTGTAAACATGTCACTAAGAAAAAATGGTTTGTCTACATTTTTCCTCTGACTAAAGAGGCATAACAATAATTTGATGTTTAAACATGTCAAAACATTCAGTTTTTTTTTTTTTAACTCAAAGCAAAATTGGCATCTGTGCATTTGATGAGAAATATAAATATGCTGTTTTTTTAGTCTGTTTATCCTGCAATTAAAAATTGCTGCAAAACAAAAAGCTATATTTAACTATGTGAGAAACATCAAATTGCTAGAATTTGTTTGCATCATATATATCACGGCTTGTTGGTTATTCGTGAAAATCACTTCATGCCTACACCCAAGTGAATTTCTTAGTAAAAACAGAAAGATAGCAAATAGTTAATCAAGAGTGACAGAGAGAGGGAGGAATGTCTCCAGTCAGTGCCTCACCTAATCTAGAAGAGTTTACAGCCCCATATGGTCAACATCATGGATAAATTCTGTTAACATGCACTCCCAGGGTGGCCTTCAAATGTACTAGAAAGAGTTTCCACAAAAGAATGAAGCAGAACAACTGCTGCTTTATAAGAAATGTTCCTTAAGCACAAATTCAGCATATTAGAATGATTTCTGCAGTATCATGTAACAATGAAGAAATGGCTGTTAAAAAACCCCATCAGGAATTCACAGGAACCAATTAAATTTTAACTTACATTTTTGGCCTTATACCTCTTTCATCTGTACTATTTATACCCTTTGTATGGTTTTTGCCAATATAAATCTGGCCCCTGTTAATCTGTTTGTTCTAAAATTAGTTCTCTGACCCTGTTTTTGGAATTATGACTCATCTTTGCGCCTTTTCAGATTAGTAGTCTGTTCATGCTGCTTAGTTTGGACCAATTTGGATTGTGGTTACATATATACTTAACTTTATAACCATGATCATTTGATTGAGATGAGGCAAATAAAGCTGTAGAGCTTTATGAACAACAACAACAACAACAACAACAACAAAAAGAATTCCATTTTGAAATGCTTTGTTTTTATTACAGGCCTGTTTATTCTCCTTTTGACAGGCCTGTTCATTCTCCTTTTGACAGAGGTCACAGTCGAGACTGGAGAACACAAGAAACACTGAGAGACTTAGAAATCAATGTCTTTGACCCAACCCTTTGAAGACTATAACACACACACAAAAAAAAAATCATAGGTTTTCCTTATGTCACAAATTTGACTCACTAAAAATGAGAGAAACAGAGAGTTAGAAAGGTGAAGTGACCTCAAGCACAGGAAAAACTTTTTTATTTTTATCTCAGTGATAGGTCATTTAATTGGTCAAACTGATTTTTTTTACTGTATTATCTAAAGACCAAGAAAGCCAAGATCAACAACTGCTGCAACCAGAGAACATTCAGTACTAAAAGAATTCTTCCTTTTAAAGCAATATGAATTTTAACATACCTTTGAATAAGGTTCAGTGTCTAAGCTGAAATTCAAGACATGAGTATTATTAGAAAGGGAGTAAGTTTAAGATTATTCCTAATTTTTTTTTTTTTTTTTTTTCCTCAAACATGAGGAATTTCATATTTTATTAGAACTGCAGAGAGAAAACACTGAAGTCATAAGAGTCACAATCTGTACAAGGACACCAAGGCATCCAAAGCCATAGACCATACACAGGCATGAAGTCATGGACAGTGAAGTTAGTCCAAAGAGTATAAAAACAGGGCAGATCAAACCATGACACAGGTACCAGGAAACACAGACTCAAAGAAGCAGTGGGACAACAAACAAGACTAAACACAGAATGACTGAAGGAACAGGATATATATAGGCAGAGAACAAACAAGGTAACCAGTAACAGTTGGTACAATCAGGTCTAATGAGTCAGGGCAAAGGATGATGGAACAAGTAGTTTGTAAGGGAGAAACAGACTGGGATGGAATGCCCTCATGGGCACTCCAGCTGGAGATAGTGACATTAAGTCTAATAACTATAAACTGGAAATATAAATAAAGGTAAGTTTCCTTTTTCAGTGTTTATCACTTAAGTAAACAAAGGAAACAAACTTCTGATACACCACTTTCTTTTACTCTGTTCAGCTATATTTGATAAAACAGAAACTGCAATTTTTTAGAGCTAATATTTCCAACCTGGTTCTGCAGCTCTCCATCAAAATATCACAGCTCACTTTTATCCATGTTTGGATTAATGAAATTGGAACATCTGGAGTGGAACGTCACTGAGGTGTGTTATCATCTTGACATAACAGAGAAGTTCTCACAATTGTGTTTTCAGCCAAGTGCTTTGTGTCAGAAAATAGCAGTGAAATATTGTCTTAAAGATAATACATTTTTTATTTAATAGAATAAAAAATAACCCATATTCACGCTTATTAAGGAAACAGGCAGTCAGTTCATAAATACAGAGCATATGGAACGATGACATATGTTTACTTTTTAATTTGTTAAAAGGATGGTTCACCCAAAAATAAAAATCTATCATCATTTACTCACCCTCATGTTGTCATTACAAACTTGTATTAACCTACTTTCTTTCTTCTGTGGAAAATAAAATAAATATTTCGAGAAATATATGTTTTTTTTTTTGTTTTTGTTTGTTTTTTTTTGTCCATGAAAGTCCAAGAAGTTAGCAAGTGACTAAAATAATATATAAAGAAGAAGACCAAAAGAAAAAAAGAAAGAAAGAAAGAAAGAAAGAAAGAAAGAAAGAAAGAAAGAAAGAAAGAAAGGAACTATCCCTTTAGCATTACTTCATTTATAATAGCTAATCTTGCTTAGTGGTATTAAAAATATTTTACAGCATAATTTGTCTTTATTTGACTTAGTGTAAAACAAAACCATACTTGAGGGTCAGATGGTGCATTAGCAAAATTCCAAGGATTCACAGTGAGTTGCTGGCCACAGTGATTCACCTCTCACTGTTCTTTTGGCCATGAAGGTATATTATTATACAAGGCAGTCTCAGTTGTGTGAGAGAAGTAAATAAATGCAACAGAACAGCTGATATACCAAGAGCCCAAGAAAGATGGCATATAACCAAAAGCAACTGAAACAAGATTCAACTGGCCAAAGAGACATTCATTTCAGTTTTTCCCTTGACATAAGGTGCTTTCTGTGAAATTGTGTAATTTGGTAGTTATTCAAAATTCCATAATGTAAAAAAATAAATAAATTTAATTCCTTCACCCTAGCACTAAAAGGCCAGCTGTGCTTTATTCAGTCAGTGACTTCACATGCACATTTTGTAAAGGCACCACCTAATTGGGTTCAGACAGGCTTCGAAGAAACCAATACATCATGTCTTAAGATCTAGAACAGTGGTTCTCAATTGGCAAATTGTAAGTCTGCAAAACAAATGTTAATAATAAAAGGCAACTAACCATAAAACAGATACAACTCTGGTCCCATTAAAGATTCCTCACTACACGTTTTTTTTTCTTGATGCAGCCAACTGTCGCTGCTCAATGGTGCTAAAAAAGATTTAAGGTAATTTCTTGATTTAATTTTATATTTCCTGTTCATTATGCTCTAATGACTTTGAATGACTGAAACATGCATTTTCTGTAAAGCTGATTTGAAACAATATGTATTGTAAAAAGCACTAAGTAAACGTGAATTGAACTGAAACAAAATAAATAGAGAGCATGTTGCATGTCATGCCTTCATCCTCAACAAACCATGAGAAATAAATATTAAGTTAAAAGAAAAGCTATTGCCTACATTAAATGCAGATTAATTTGTGATAAGAATAAACATGGTCCAAATTTGTTTTGTGCAGTGAGCTATTGGCAGCCAAGAGAAGGACGTCAAATGTCAAAAGTCAAAAAAACAACAACAGCAACAACAACAAACACAAAAACAACAAAAACAGCACAAACATTTAGAAACTAAACATTCAAAAAGGCATGTCTGGTGGACATTGAAATCATCAGAATAAAGTAACTGTTTGCTTTTGCATGATAAATCATTTTAGGACTGTGTAAAACCTGGGCCTTGAGCCAAAACTTGTATGTCTTATCGGCCACCATAAGTACAGACAAATATTACTTGCATTAGATATTAATTTCAGTTATTCTCTACAAAACAGAAAATCCTGGAAATCTACAAATACAATACAAATTTCAATAGCAACAGCAGACAGTTAATATAACATCTGTGATCCAAAAAGCAGTCCCTCAGCTGAGCCATGACAAACAGTGTTTAAAGAAGAAAGTCTTCTTTAGTATCTTATGCTAAGGAACTTTGAAGAAATAGTTATTTTTGCTGCTGTAATATCCACTGTATTGTAACAGTACAGTAAATAACAGCACATTCTAGGCCAAGGATGTTCAAAAGAACTGTTATCCAAGTAACTTTTGGCAGCAGACTCTGAAAGGGGAGAACTGCTCAGTGTCAGACTTCAAGTGATTAACGTTCTCCAGTCAGACACATTTGGAATATTAAGTCATTAAGTTGGCTTGAGATCTATAAATTGTGGGCTAAAGCCAAAAGGACAAACAAGAAAAAGATAATGAGCCAAATTTAGGGCTTTGTCTGAGTTAAGGGAGTTCAAGGCTACATTTCCAGTAATTGCTCAGCAAGCAATTAGAAAGAAAAAAAGAAAGACAGACCATGAATAACAACAAGCTACACTGACAAGGGCTGGACACAAGGGAGGAGAGAAAAATAAAAAACACTACTGTAAGATAAACGACCAATAGTGCATTCATTTTCATTCAATTCAAGTTTTTCAATTCAAGTTTATTTGTATAGCGCTTTTTATGATACAAATCACTGCAAAGCAACTTAACAGAAAATTACATTTCTACAATATTTACTTTACTAAATATAGAATTTACAATATTCATAAACTTTCTTTATGACATCTTTTTCTTTTTGCCCTTTACAATCATGCAATGCCTCATGCCACACAGAGAAACTCTTCTCTGGAAGACATACTGTAAGTCATTTGATTTGAGTGATGTGTTTATAAGCTATATGGCAGAGAGCTGGTAAAGCATGATATTAAACACATTTGTCGAAGACATCATTATTTTTGATTTTTGATGCCGATAACTGAAGTGACACTTACTCTTAAATCAGAAACATTTCTAGGATCATCTGCCTCAGATGTTTCCATCTCTGTGTGAGAGCTACAATTCCCTTTTATGAGACTAGAGGAAATCCACTGTCAGACATGAGGTCTATTTTACAACTCTTACAGCTATTAAGTAATAAATAATACAAAGTCTTTTACAATAGTGGTTAAGATCTGGCTTGAAGGAAACCAGGGCTGCACTAATTTTTATTCATTAATAAATAACATTTGGTTTAACCTGTTTTTGTTATGTTCATTTAAAAAGTTTGTACTGTAATAAACTAATAACAACAACAATTGCATCAAATGCCTCATCTTTGTGTAAACTATGTACTGATCTAAAAATAGATGCATACTGTGTAAACTGTCAACTGTTGGTTTCTTAAATTGTCCAAAGGGTTTTTTTCATGCTACAAAAGCAACAAAATAAAACTATAAATCAAGGTATAAATCAGAGAACAGGTTTTAAGGAGACAATAAAAATCATGGCTAGCTTAAAACATCTTGAATAAAACAAATATAGATCATGTCTAAATATTTTATAAACAGAATGTATATCTCAAAACAAATTATTCTGAATTCTGATGAGATGCGTTCAAATCTGTTACAAATATATTTGAGTTACGGGAACTGTTGAACATCCTGTTGAACTGAATTTTAAATTTAAAACTGCTGTTTAGTTAGCTAAACTAAATAAAATCGTCAGATCGCTGTACCGCCTCAGTTCAAGCAGCCGATCATCTCTTCCTTTTTACCAGTTATACCATGAAATGAAGAGAAAATACTGATGTTATCCACTAGTTTGGGTAAAATGCATTTTCATTCAAACAGAATTAAATCATTCTTATTTTTCAGAATTCTGTACTGTAAAAAAACGGTTCTTTCAACTTAAAAAAAGTGTTTGTGCTGCCTTAAAATGTTAAGTTTAGTCAACTCAAACATCCAAGTTGTCATTAGCACAACTAAACATTGACTAAACTTAACAAAGCAAGAAGAACCACAAAATACATCACAGAGACCAGTGTCCCGGTTCTGTTGTGTTTTGTTTCTCTATGTTCCAGTTGCCTCATTAGTTTCTATGGTTTTTGATTTAGAAACTCCACACCTGTTTCTGTTTCTGTTTCTGATTGCCCTTATACCTATTTAAGCCCTGTGTTTTGCCTTAGCTTCTCAGTTCCGGTATTGGTGCTCTTTTATGTATACAGTATATCTTGTTTCTCTTGCCTATGGATTTATTTTTAAAGGACTTTCTTGTTTATTTTTACTCCTGCATTGTGTGCTTTCCATGTGACAGAATGAACAAATCAAGGAAGCAAAGAAAACTAGGCCAAGAAAGAAAACAAGAAAGGAACAGGGAAAAACACAAGTCCATGACCGTTACAACCAGCAGGTTCATCTTTGGTATACAGTCGTGGCCAAAAGTTTTGAGAATTACATAAATATTGGAAATTGGAAAAGTTGCTGCTTAAGTTTTTATAATAGCAATTTTCATATACTCCAGAATGTTATGAAGAGTGATCAGATGAATTGCATAGTCCTTCTTTGCCATGAAAATTAACTTAATCCCAAAAAAACCTTTCCACTGCATTTCATTGCTGTCATTAAAGGACCTGCTGAGATCATTTCAGTAATCATCTTGTTAACTCAGGTGAGAATGTTGACGAGCACAAGGCTGGAGATCATTATGTCAGGCTGATTGGGTTAGAATGGCAGACTTGACATGTTAAAAGGAGGGTGATGCTTGAAATCATTGTTCTTCCCATTGTTAACCATGGTGACCTGCAAAGAAACGCGTGCAGCCATCATTGCGTTGCATAAAAATGGCTTCACAGGCAAGGATATTGTGGCTACTAAGATTGCACCTAAATCAACAATTTATAGGTTCATCAAGAACTTCAAGGAAAGAGGTTCAATTCTTGTAAAGAAGGCTTCAGGGCCATCCAAAAAAAGTCCAGCAAGCGCCAGGATCATCTCCTAAAGAGGATTCAGCTGCGGGATCGGAGTGCCACCAGTGCAGAGCTTGCTCAGGAATGGCAGCAGGCAGGTGTGAGCACATCTGCATGCACAGTGAGGCGAAGACTTTTGGAAGATGGCCTGGTGTCAAGAAGGGCAGCAAAGAAGCCACTTCTCTCCAAAAAAAAAACATCAGGGACAGATTGATCTTCTGCAGAAAGTATAGTGAATGGACTGCTGAGGACTGGGGCAAAGTCATATTCTCCGATGAAGCCCCTTTCCGATTGTTTGGGGCATCTGGAAAAAGGCTTATCCGGAGAAGAAAAGGTGAGCGCTACCATCAGTCCTGTGTCATGCCAACAGTAAAGCATCCTGACACCATTCATGTGTGGGGTTGCTTCTCATCCAAGGGAGTGGGCTCACTCACAATTCTGCCCAAAAACACAGCCATGAATAAAGAATGGTACCAAAACACCCTCCAACAGCAACTTCTTCCAACAACCCAACAACAGTTTGGTGAAGAACAATGCATTTTCCAGCATGATGGAGCACCGTGCCATAAGGCAAAAGTGATAACTAAGTGGCTCGGGGACCAGAATATTGAAATTTTGGGTCCATGGCCTGGAAACTCCCCAGATCTTAATCCCATTGAAAACTTGTGGTCAATCCTCAAGAGGCGGGTGGACAAACAAAAACCCACTAATTCTGACAAACTCCAAGAAGTTATTATGAAAGAATGGGTTGCTATCAGTCAGGATTTGGCCCAGAAGTTGATTAAGAGCATGCCCAGTCGAATTGCAGAGGTCCTGAAAAAGAAGGGCCAACACTGCAAATACTGACTCTTTGCATAAATGTCATGTAATTGTCGATAAAAGCCTTTGAAACGTATGAAGTGCTTGTAATTATATTTCAGTACATCACAGAAACAACTGAAACAAAGATCTAAAAGCAGTTTAGCAGCAAACTTTTTGAAAACTAATATTTATGTAATTCTCAAAACTTTTGGCCACGGTACAAGGCAGGCAAAAACCATCTCCAGGAGATGTCTCTTCTCACCTTACAGAAAGAGTACATGTTCCAAGTTAAGATAGCTGTTTTAACACAGGGGATAGTAAAATGGGTATGCAAACATGTATTTAATGCTTTTATAGTTTTCTAGCATATTTAAATCAACTGCTCATGCAATGTTAAATTCATGTGTGGCCAAAATTACATATTAAAATCAGTCAGGTCATTTTGACATCCTTCATGAGGGATGCATACACTTTTTTTTTTTTTTTTTTTATCTAGTCACTCAAGTGTTTAACTCTACATTGCTTCAAGATAACTTGGGAGTTGACTAAAGCCAGCACAACTTGAGGTGATATATGGCTTAAGTTGGGAAGTGTGAGAGGTAAGGCTGTGTTCTCATTTAACAAAAATGTGGTCCCTGGTGACAAGATCATCCATTCATTATTGTGCCTCCAGACATTATATTAATTCTGTTCATCTGTGCAGGTAACATGCAAGACAAGATTTTGTCACAGGTCAAGAGGATCATAATGATCTTAAAGGGATACTCCTCCCCAAAATGAAAATTTTGTCATGAATCACTTACCCCCATGTCGTTCCAAACCCATAATAGCTTCATTCGTCTTCGGACGAATATCTAAACACAATTTAAGATATTTTATATGAAAACTGGGAGGCCTGTGACTGTCCCATAGACCGCCACATAAATAACAGTGTCAAGGTCCATAAAAGGTATGAAAGTCGTCATCAGAATACAAACCCGATTCCAAAAAAGTTGTGACACTGTACAAATTGTGAATAAAAACAGAATGCAATGATGTGGAAGTTTCAAATTTCAATATTTTATTCAGAATACGACATAGATGACATATCAAATGTTTAAACTGAGAAAATTGTATAATTTTAAGGGAAAAAATAAGTTAATTTTAAATTTCATGGCATCAACACATCTCAAAAAAGTTGGGACAAGGCCATGTTTACCACTGTGTGGCATCCCCTCTTCTTTTTAGAACAGTCTGCAAACGTCTGGGGACTGAGGAGACAAGTTGCTCAAGTTTAGGAATAGGAATGTTGTCCCATTCTTGTCTAATACAGGCTTCTAGTTGCTCAACTGTCTTAGGTCCTCTTTGTTGCATCTTCGTCTTTATGATGCGCCAAATGTTTTCTATGGGTGAAAGATCTGGACTGCAGTCTGGCCATTTCAGTACCCGGATCCTTCTTCTACGCAGCCATGATGTTGTAATTGATGCAGTATATGGTCTGGCATTGTCATGTTGGAAAATGCAAGGTCTTCCCTGAAAGAGACGACGTCTGGGTGGGAGCATATGTTGTTCTAGAACTTGGATATACCTTTCAGCATTGATGGTGCCTTTCCAGATGTGTAAGCTGCCCATGCCACATGCACTCATGCAACCCCATACCATCAGAGAAGCAGGCTTCTGAACTGAGTGCTGATAACAACTTGGGTTGTCCTTGTCCTCTTTAGTCCGCATGACATGGCGTCCCAGTTTTCCAAAAAGAACTTCAAATTTTGATTCGTCTGACCACAGAACAGTTTTCCACTTTGCCACAGTCCATTTTAAAAGAGCATTGGCCCAGAGAAAACGCGTGCGATTCTGGATCATGTTTAGATATGGCTTCTTTTTTGACCTATAGAGTTTTAGCCAGCAACAGCGAATGGCACGGTGGATTGTGTTCACCGACAATGTTTTCTGGAAGTTTTCCTGAGCCCATGTTATGATTTCCATTACAGTAGCATTCCTGTATGTGATCCAGTGCCGTCTAAGGGCCCGAAGATCACGGGCATCCAGTATGGTTTTCTGGCCTTGACCCTTACGCACAGAGATTGTTCCAGATTCTCTGAATCTTTGGATGATATTATGCACTATAGGTGATGATAACTTCAAACTCTTTGCAATTTTTCTCTGAGAAACTCCTTTCTGATATTGATCCACTATTTTTCTCCATAGCATTGGGGGAATTGGTGATCCTCTGCCCATCTTGACTTCTGAGAGACACTGCCAGTATGAGAGGCTCGTTTTATACCCAATCATGTTGCCAATTGACCTAATAAGTTGCAAATTGGTCCACCAGCTGTTCCTTATATGTACATTTAACTTTTCCGGCCTCTTATTGCTACCTGTCTCAACTTTTTTGGAATGTGTAGCTCTCATGAAATCCAAAATGAGCCAATATTTGGCATGACATTTCAAAATGTCTCACTTTCAACATTTGATATGTTATCTATATTCTATTGTGAATAAAATATAAGTTTATGAGATTTGTAAATTATTCCATTCCTTTTTTACTCACAATTTGTACAGTGTCGCAGCTTTTTTGGAATCGGATTTGTACTCTATCTGCCATCAGACGAGCAATCTGGGTTATATGAAGTGACGGGAACACTTTTTGTAAGCGAAGAAAACAAAAATAACGACTTTATTTAACAATTCCTTTGTCAACAGTCTCCTATGTGTCTGTCCATATCACTATATGCTGTGTATGCGCTTCTGTGTCATCCGCGCCACAAGGATGCGCTGTTTCTACGTGTATTTAGCTTTGATTTGAAAGAAAACAGCATATCCTTGTGGTGCAGATGATACAGAAGAGCATACACAGCATATGTTGATATGGAGAGACACAGAGGAAACTGTTGACAAAGGAACTGTTGAATAAAGTCTTTTTCTTCCCTTACAAAAAGTGTTCCCATCGCTTCATATAACCCAGATTGCACGTCTTATGGCAGATGAAGTATTCTGACGATGACTTTCATACCTTTTATGGACCATGACACTGTTATTTATCTGGTAGTCTATGGGACAGTCAAAGGCCACCCAGTTTTCAACTAAAATATCTTAAATTGTGTTCCGAAGATGAACAAAGCTTTTATGGGTTTGGAACGACATGGGGGGTAAGTCATTAATGACAAAATTTCATTTTGGGGTGGAGTATCCCTTTAAATATTCTTAACAGATCACTCTTGTTGTTTTTCATTGCATGCAGCTGGATATGCACAAGTTCTGAAGAGCAGTGATGTCGGATATACTGAAGGGCTTTAAAACAAGTCCTTCACCATGATTTACTGGCACACATGGATTACAAGCCAAAAATACGTATTGCTATATAAAAAATGTTATAGGCCTATATTATTATATTGTATATTATGCATTTATTTTCTATTATCTTGTAACTTTTATTTGCATTTACATTAATTGTATTTTCATTTGCAGATTTATATTTGGTTAAATGAAATGTGAATGTTAGAAGTTTAACAAGGTCGTAGTTCTTGTAATGAGCCCTATAAAACGAATATTGTTTCGATACAATCTTCAAAATGCATGGCACTATATTCAAAACTTGATGTAGATATTAACAAAATACATGAAAAGAATGAAGAAAAGGTGGGGGGAGGGGTTCAGTGAGGAGTGGTCACACTGTATGCACAGATGCGCTCGTGCAGTGCGACTGTTGTCTGGCGCTCCGACAGCTGTACAGTAAGTGCACGCAGTTCATTCTTGCATACAGAGGTATTGTTTGCATTGTTTCTGGAAATTGTTGTTGTTGTTTTTTAAAATAGGATATGAGGGGTTGTCATCTGAAGTGTTTGGAGACGACTAAGCACTGCTATAAATATGAGAGTTTGAATTAACTATTTGGAAACTGGTTTATATCAGTGTAAAGCTCTCTCTGCATTTTATTTAAAACGGTGTTTAAAAATGTGTTAATTTATTTTTCAGGAATTAGGGTTAGATATTTATTATAATGATGATAGCGATATTTTTAGCTGTTAAACATGTCTCCTTTCACATAGCTGCAAATAGTTATGCACATTTTCTGACAAACATTTTTTTAAAATTCAATAATATAATGAAATATTTAAATTACGTTTACAGAGCAACTTTATGGTCCTGACTGAAGAAAGCTTCTCGCAATCAGATGGTGTATATGAGAGTTTAGTCGTCGTTTCATACATTATCTCATAAAAATAAACATTTTCTGAAATAAGAAATGGAGCAGATTAATTGAGAAAATACTACTTAAAGCTGCTAAAAAAAGTACGCAAAAGTTGTTGAACTTTGAGTAGATAAGCCTGTTGTAAATATTTGTTTAATGTGGTGGAATGTCTTTTTCACCATACTTTCATGAATGTGGAAGATTTGGTACCTGTTCAGGAGTGGTCTGAGAGTCGCCATTCCATTAGCAGGAATTTCCTTCAGTCCTGAAGGAGTGTCGCCAGTCAGATAGGGTCCTGGAGGGAATGAAGATTTGTTGCAACAGTTTCTGAGGAACATGTCCTTGCATTGAAAATATATTCTTAATTTTTACAGCGATTAAATTAGAACAGTATTAGTATATCTGGCAAACCAACAGAATGGCAATTTTATCTAGACACAATTTGAATGGTTTGACAATCCGTTTACTGAAATCTAACAACGTCTTATAGTCTGAAGATCATTGAGGTTGTTTCTAGCAGGAATATTTTGTCAGTTTCAAAAGAGATGTGGTTACTACTCTGTTTTGAAGGCTTGTTAGGCATGTTAGTAAGTGGTGACTAGAATGAATTGGTAATTTAGGTGTTCAGAAGGGTTTCTAAGATGTTAGTTAGCAAATTTGGTGTATGTAGGCCAAAAATATGCTCTTGGGGTAAGGAATTTTAAAAGCCAACATAATTGCACATCTGGAGATTCAGTTAGAGGTGATCAAATCCATATGTGACCCTGGACCACAAAACCAGTCTTAAGTTGCACAGGTATATTTGTAGCAATAGCCAAACATACATTGTATGGGTCAAATTATAGATTGTTCTTTTATGCCAAAAATCACTAGAATATTAAGTAAAGATCATGTTCCATGAAGATATTTTGTAAATTTCTTAGCATAAATATATGAAAACTTCATTTTTGATTAGTAATATGCATTGCTAAGAACTTCATTTGGACAACTTTAAAGGCAATTTTCTCAATATTTAGATTTTTGCACCAGATTTTCAAATAGTTGTATCTCTGCCAAATATTGTCCTATCCTAACAAACCATACATCAATGGAGAGCTGATTTATTCAACTTTCAGATGATGTATCTGCGGTCACATATGTTTTATGCTGTCATCATGCTTGATCATACAAAAACATGGTACCATGGATTGTTTACATCATATATAACATATGCAGCTGTCTTATAGACATAGTCAATATGTCACATAAATGGGAGTAATTAGAAGAGAGCATTAAAGGCATTTGTTTACTAGGATGTGTTGTGCATTGCCACATGGTTTCTGTCAGCACTTGAGTGTTTGCAGTTGTGGAATACAATTCTACTTGAGGTACAGATTGTGTTATAAGGAAGGCAACTGGTTGTATGATTAGAGCCAAAGCTTTCTGATGCCTGATCTAGTGGCATGTTACCTATCCCAAAAATACATCTCGTACTTAAAATCAGTAAATTATTAGAATTAAATTAGAAAGTTGTGCTGTAATCAGTCATTTACTATTAAGAAATAGAATAATCATAACTTAAAGAGCTGTGTCTAAAGGCTTTCAGTTGCTCAGATTCGTGGAATGTTATGGTCATGAGATGATCTACAGAGTATTTTATTAATTTAATATGTTGTCCTATTAATATTTGTGTCAAACAGTGTCTGACCTCTGAAATCATAAGAAAGGAAACAAACATGAAATAAACGTGCATGCAAGGATTTGCCTCACTGAAGTAAAATGTCAGGCCCCTGGGTTTGGTTTTCTCAATCAGTCTACTCTCTCTTCACAGTTTAATTACTTCCATGTGCACATAATTTGATCCACCTTTCCTGTTACCCTTTAACATATGTGCCTTAACAGTTTTTCAATCTGTTGGTTCTGGCTTAAGAGTTTAAAACTCTCATTGGTAAGTTTGGATATTACAGTATTTGATTTTCTGTTCAAATCTGTTTATCAAAATTGTTGGTTAGGTTAGGAAGATTCCAAAGGCCTGGAACATGATTTTTGTAGAGGTGGACCCCGCTCCCTCCTCAGAATGCGATCTTGGAGGGGGCCTGAGTCAATATGCTGTCCAGAAACGATTGCAGCGCCCCTGACCAGGAAAGAATAAAATTCTGGTTACCACAGTTTGCAGTGAATTCAAGCAACTCTGCGACAAGATGAGGTGGAATCTAAAGAAGTGCTGATCTTATCTTGCTGATTTAAATAAAATAAAAGTAAAAAAAAGTTAATAATAATGATAATAATAGTAATAACAAGTAAATAAATGAATGAATGAAATTCCATCTGAAATTCTATCGGGTCAATATTATTTTGTAACTAAGTTTGATTTAATCCCTATATGGCGCAGAGAATCCCGAAAAAAGAACAAAATCCCGAAAAATATCACAAAAATATTCAGCAGCACAACTGTTTTAAAGATTGAATTGTTTCTTGAGCAGCAGATCAGCGTATTAGAATGATTTTTGAATGATCACGTTACACTGCAGACTGGAGTTATTATTTTAATGAATTATTCATCTAGCAAAATCACAAATCTTTTTTCCCCCCTTTGTGTTGAAAAAAACATTTTTTTTTTATTAAAATCCTTTAGAAATATTCTTAATTTTTCTCTTGTTTATATTGAGTGTTT
Source organism: Cyprinus carpio (assembly GCF_018340385.1). Taxonomy (NCBI): domain Eukaryota; kingdom Metazoa; phylum Chordata; class Actinopteri; order Cypriniformes; family Cyprinidae; genus Cyprinus; species Cyprinus carpio. The sequence goes on from NC_056587.1 coordinate 15,106,488, forward strand.
CAAGAACAGCAGACCCCATCAAAGCACCATCCAGCACAACTGAGCAGCTCATAAATGAGCGGTGTGGCACTGAATGATTACTGAAAGAAGTTGTTTGGGATGCGGATGCAGATAACTTCAACTGAAACACAACAAAGTAAAAAAAATTTTTTGCTCTGTGATCTGTGTGCCTACTACTTGTACAGGAAGTAACAGCATCATGAAACACGACATAGAAGGCCATTTTATTAAGCATCAGAGCAAAGGAGCAGAATACAAATTAGATGTGATTTCCTTTGAGCTCCTACTTTGGGACAATGGGGACATGTGTAACTTTCTATGCATATGACATTTATAGATTTTGTACCTCTCAAAAAAATGAATGGAGAGAAGCAATTAGATACAGATGTTTCTATCGCCTCCTTGAAGGGAAAGTAGAATCTGACTGAATTTGATTCATGAAAAATAACAACAAAATATATTGCCCTTCATCTCTCTCTCCCATGCCAGAGAAATTTTTTTAGCTGAAAACTGACCCACCCTTAAAAAGATGTACATGAGTTTGTTTCTTCATTAGAACATATTTTGGGAAATTTAGCATTAATTGCTCAGTTGATCCTCTGCTGTGAATGGGTGCCATCAGAATGTTTTTTCCTCATTCCTTCATTAATTTGTGCATATTTCTCTCCTGATTCAGATGAGACAACTTTTTCACTGGATAAAGCAATATTATGGATAGAGGACTCATATTTTAGCAACTTTATTTATGGACAGGAGTCGTGTGGCTTTCTTGTGGATTATTGTGATGTTTTATCAGCTGTTTGGGCTCTCATTCTGACGGCACCCATTCACTGCAGATAATTCATTGGAAAGCAAGAGATGTACTGCTAAATTTCTCCAAATCTGTTATAGGATTAAAAAATAAACTGATCTACATCTTTGATATATGTGTTATTTGATTAATGGCAGACAGAGGCAATGTTTGAAACCTGTTTACAAACGATCCATTTGAATTCAGAGTGTGGCTTCACAAAAAGGGTAGGAATGATCTGAACATTTATCACATTTTTCTTTTATTTTTCTTCAGAATATAACAAAATCTTAACTACTGAAAACGTTACATGGGACAATGGGAAGTCCAACATTTATGTGGTTGTTGGGTCCAGTCTTAGGGAGATTGGCACAGGAACAGATTGGCATTCCTTTCTTCTCACCACATGAAAGAGTCCAGGTCGTGGGCTATGAGAGCTTGAGGGTTTAGACAGGCCCTTGGTTGACCTTAAATTTCACAGCTGCTCTGTGTGTGATACATGCTCTTTGCTGACATTCCAGCACAAACAATTCTTAACAGGAAAAATAAACACTTTTGTTTGTGTCACTGTAGTAGATCTTTTATTAGGACATTGTTATATTTTTAGTTCATTTGTATAGCAGACAAACAGCCAGGTAGATTGATTTCAGCACATACAAAAAATCTATATATTTTATACACATTTATATCAAAACAAAAACATTTGAAAAATATACAAAACACTAAAAAAAAATAATGTGTTAGCTCAACAACAAAAAAATTTACACAACTGTTTGCATCAATATTTTTGAGTTATGAAAACTTCTAATGAAATTAAGTTTAACCAACAAACTAAACTGAGTTACAAGAACTTAATAACTTACATAAACAATAAAATAAACACATTGCACATTGTAACACAAACTCATTACTAATAGAGTCAATGTAGTGTTTACCTTCATGTGGTCTACTCTTTAGCACAATGGTAACCACAAAAACTTCAGCATAACAGAAATGTCAATCATAAACACTAACAGGTCTTTCCCTTCACTAAAAAACACTTGATTTCAACATTTACTCTTCTTATCCAGTTCTATGGAAAGCATGCTGGGAACCAGATTTCCAAAGTTAACAAGACCATTTTACTGAGTTACTACAACTTCATTTTTAAAGAAATTTGAGTTTAAATTATGCACAACATTAAGTTTAAGCAACATTAAGCATGTCAAGCATTAAGCAACATTATTATGTCAAGTGAATTCAACAAAATATTGTTTGCAACTAAAAGGTTAAATTGAATTATTAAATTTTTAACTTGCAACCATGCATTTATTTAAGTTGTGGTAACAAGTCCCCTGAATAATTATTTGAGTGAATGAGAAGAATTTGTCTTCATTAGTGATCTGTGAGTATGTATCACATAGTATTTATTTATCCCATAAATCAAATAACATTGAAACATATTATTCATAATAACCTATAAGTATAATCATTCTTTACTAATTTTATTGTATTTATTGTTCCTTGTTTTAAAATATATATTTTAAAGAATAATTGTATCTTTCTGATATATTTATTTTACTTAGATTTTTTTTTGCTCCACATTTTAACATTTGCTTAAGTTAGGTTTAATATCAAGTGGTACTAAATTTATTAGAATTATCATGCAAAAATTATTTCTTCTTATTTTCTGTTAAGGTCTTCGGGACGTGTTCAGACAATGGGGAAGACACGGGCGTTTATTTCTGGTTTAATCATCATATCATGTTTTCTTGTAAGCACTGCACAGCAAACAGGTAAACACTTTCCAGACAAATACTTGACACAACCAATTTACTGACTATGAATAATTGACTGAATAATATATGGACTTTTATTTTAACATGGCCCAAAACCCATGAAATGAAAGTTATTGATACTATTGATGGTGAATGTTATGTGTGTTTAGTGTTTTTGACCAACAACTATTTAATTTTCTATTTTATTTATGTAGTAGTTTATATTGTGGTTTGTATTTTTTTTATAGTTTTTTTTTTTTTACGAAATTAATATTTCAGCAAGGAGAATGCATCAAAAGTGACATTACAGACTTACATTGTAACTATATATATATATATATATATATATATATATATATATATATATATATTAGGGCTGTCAAATGATTAATCACGATTAATCACATCCAAAATAAAAGTTTTGTTTACATAATATATGTATGTGTACAGGGTATATTTTATTATGTATATATAAATACCACACACATAAATTATATATTTAGAAAATATTTACATGTATATACATTTATATATTTATATTCTTATATATTTTATATTATATATAAATATATTTAATATATAAACATAACATATTCTTCTTAAATATATACATGCATGTGTGTGTATTTATATATACATAATAAATATACACAGTATACACACATATATTATGTAAACAAAACTTTTATTTTGGATGTGATTAATCGTGATTAATCATCTGACAGCCCTAATATATATATATCAAATAAATTATATTATTTTATACTTTCAATTCATCAAAAATTCTGAAAAAAAAAAAACTATCATGTTTCCCACAAAAAAATTAAGCAGCACAGCTCTTTTCAACATTTATAATAATAAGACATGTTTCATGAACATCAAAACAGCATATTAAAATTATTTCTGAAGGATCATGTGAAACTGAAGACTGGAGTAATGGCTGCTGAAAATTCAGCTTTGCCATCACAGGACTAAATTACATTTAAAAAATGTATATTAAAATAGAAAGCAGTTATTATCAAATTAAAATAATATTTCACAATATACCTCTTTTTAGTGTTTTTGTTTGTTTGTTTGTTTTATTAAAGACATGCAGCCATGATGACATAAGAGACATCAAACAACATCAACAAAAATCCTACCAACCCCCAAATTTTGAACAGTAGTGTATATTTCTGTCATTTATGTCCCTTATGTCTTGATTTTCACATGTTGTCTATTATACACTCATTGATAGGATGCCTGGATGAAAACCCTCCATATGACATTGTATTCCTTGTGGATAGTTCTAGCAGCATCGGTACTCGAGACTTCCGGGAGGTTAAGATGTTCATGCACACTTTTGTGGATGGTTTGGATATTGACATGAAAAAGGTACAAGTTGGCATTGCTCAGTTCAGCACCGATCCCCACAAAGAGTTTCTGATCGGGGACTACGCAAACAAAGCGGAGCTGTTTAAGAAAATAGATAACCTTCCATACCGAACAGGAGGCACGTACATGGGAAAAGCCATGAATTTCCTTAGGGACAACTATTTCACGAGTGCGGGTGGAAGCCGTATCAATGAAAAAGTGCCTCAGATTGTTGTGGTGATCACAGACGGAGACTCAGCTGATGATATAAAGGGACCTGCTAGAGATCTGCGACAGATGGGTATTATCATCTTTGCCATTGGTGTTGGTCCAACCAATATGACAGAGTTAAAGGCCATCGCCAACAGCCCACCTGAGCGTTTTGTGGTTAATATAGACAATTACCAAGCACTGCAAGGACTGACGACAACCATGAAGGAGACAGTGTGCATTTTGATGAGGGATCAGGGGAAAGGTAAATTGAGTTTTTAAAACTTTGTTCATAAGTCAACAAGCCTGTATATACCTGATATCTGAATCTATTTCTGGTGATCTAATCACAAGTGTTCAAGCGAGATTGTAACAGTGTTATTTTAGTATTATTTATGTACAATTATATTTATTATTAATATTTTGCATTTTAATGCTTTTAATTTTTCTTTAAGTTTTGACTTTCATTTTAGTTAAGTTTTAGTACTTTTTTGTGCTGTTGTCATTTATAATAGTGTTTTTTGTTGTTGTTATGGCATTAATTAATTCATTTCATTTCAGTTTTAGTTTTAGTAACTTAAGTATTTTAACCTAAAAAGAAATTAGAAACTAAAACTAAAGTTTTTGATCTAATGTTTATATTTTATTTAATTTAAGCTTTTTTTCAGTTATCAAAATATTTGAAGTTTTAGTTAAGAATAACAACACTGACCTGGCAGAAACACACATCTGAAATGTGTCTCCTCTGACCATGTGTGATTTTTTAGGAAGAGGGTCTCTGATATTATGACTATATACTTTGCATCAGTGATGTCACTAACATCACCACTTTACTGTGTGTTATTGTATATTGATAATACACACACCCACAAAAGCAGTAAATACATAATGAAAAGATAATTCATATCAAGCACGTTGAGAATCATCATTAAGTCTTGTTCATGTATATACTGTATGCATTTTAAGTCAGAGCTGTGGCGTACTGGGCTATGCACATGCTTAGTACATATAAAAAGCCAAAAAAAACAAACAAACTTATATTTGCTGTGCTCATGTCTCACATCTTTTACAGTGTTTTTCACAATATGGCCCAGTATTTTAAAAATGCGGTGCTCAAGTTAAAAGAAGTTCTGCCCTGTTTTTAAAAGCATTCTGTGTTATCGACTTTTATCTTAACTTTGTAGAAAAGATCATCAATGGTTGATTTGTGAGCAGTGACTGTGTAATATATTGAATATTCAAGTATTTATGTGCGTAAATATATTAATTAATTGTCAATTTCCATTTTGTGTCCATTTCAGCCATTGCCCCAAAGTTTGCTGATGTATTTATCCTGGTGGATAGTTTGGCTCAGGGGGAAACACAGCAGATAAGGGAACTCCTCGACCTACTGGCTGTGCAGCTCAGTGTGGGTGACGGATCTCATAAGATCGCACTGGCTCAATTTGGCGAGAACGTCGTCAAGGAGTTCCTGTTCAGTGACTACAAAGTAACAGAAAAAGCCAGAGAGTACATAAACCGGTTCGAGCCCAGGCCCAATGGAGAGCGAAAAATAGGAAAGACCATAGATTATGTTCGTACTAACTTCCTTAACACGGCATCAGGCAGCAGAATTGCTAAAGGCTACAAGCAGTATCTGCTGGTGCTGAGAACAGGGAACTCTTCTGACTCCACTCTGAGGGCCATACGAACAATGAAGAACGAGGATGTGACCGTTATTGATATCAGATTGGAAGAAAATTTACACTACCTTTTCCCTACGCTACAGACTTTCCAGGTTGACCAGAATATCATTGATGTTGCTGCAGACATCACGAAAATAATTCAGGAAAAAGAAGTTTTCAGTGTTACAGGAGGTTAGTTTTCCTTTATTATAACTAAATCAATACAGATATAACAGCACATTATGTGTTATATGTTCTTTAAGGTGCATTAAGTAAGTTTGACACACAAAATATGAAGTGTTTTTGATTAAAATGAGATGAACACTCCGTCAGATCAGTGACATTGAAGCTGTTTTATTCTATGTAAGGTGGGTCCTCCCCTCTCATGGTGGCTTCCATGTTGAGATCATGACAAGCTATGTTTTGCAATTCAACCAAATAATAAACATAATTGTCAGAAAATATTAACATATGTTGCATATTAGTCATCTCATGAACACCATTTGTACTCCAGAGCTGACGGGGGCAGCAGAGAGACTAATATTGTTGTCATGTTGAGAGCTAGTTAAACTTGAATAAAATTCAATAGTACCTTATTTGATTAAAAACCATGCAGTGTACACTTTAACATAAAAATATAACTTTAATATTATGTATAATTTTGTGATATTATATATATATTACATTTTCTGTTACTTTTAAATTTCACCACACTATTTTCCACTTGTTAATTTATATTAATGTATTTTATTTGTCTTTGAACAGATTGCAGTTCAGCCCAAGTGGCAGATATTGTGTTTATTGTGGACGAATCGGGTAGTATCACCAGAAGCAACTTTGATCTAGTGAAACGTTTCCTCCACCGCACAATAAGTGGCCTCGAGGTGAAGTCTGACAGTGTGAGGGTGGGAATGATTCTTTACAATGACAAACCCAGTGCTGAATTCTATTTGGACACTTTCGTTAACAAGAGTGATATTCTGAACTATATTAAAATCATACCGTACAGAGGTGGAGGAACCTCAACTGGTGCTGCCCTGAAGTTTGTTAAGGACAATATCTTTACTAAGACGAGGGGCAGCAGGAAAGATGTCGGTGTTAAGCAGATTGCTGTTGTCATCACTGATGGCAAGTCACAAGATGATGTCACTGCCCCAGCTGCTGAGCTGAGGCGCTCAGGGGTCACTGTATATGCCCTCGGGGTGAAGAATGCTAGTGTCGAGGAGCTCAAAAAAATAGGATCCTACCCTGAACGGCAGTTTGTGTTCAACGTGGACAGTTTTCAGATGCTTACATCGCTGGAGAAAAGCCTCAGAAAGAGCCTTTGTAAGGTCGTGGTTGATAGAGGTTTTGAGAAGAACAATAGATTCATCCTAAAACAAGGTAAAAGCAACAAACAATGTAGGCAATGAATTAAAAGCATCATTAACTTCATTTAATTGATTGATAAATTTGATAAATTTGTTAAAAAGAGAAGTTAAAGTCAGCATGATTTGTTTTACCTCATAATTTTTGATGAAAATCTCAACCATTTTATATAATGGTTAAAGGAGACTCAGAGAAATTAACCTAAACACTTAACCTAAAGAGCTTGTGCTGAATATCTTTATATGCTTTAATTAAGTATGTTACAATTGCCTTTAGTTTTCCTTTATAATTTCTTGTACTTGTAATTCAATCCTCCCTTTTAGGGTGTGTGAACACAGAAGAAGCCGATATATATTTCCTGTTGGACCACTCTAGCAGCAATCGCGCCGACTTCAAAGACGTGAAGAAATTTATCCTAGACTTCCTGCAATTATTTAACATTGGACCCAATCGAGTTCGTGTGGGAGTTGTGAAAGTTGAGCATGATCCGACTCTACAGTTCAGCCTGACAGAGCACAAAAACAGAGTCTCCTTAGAAGCAGCTGTAAATAACATCAATCAGCCCTATGGAGGTACAGAGACAGGCAAAGCACTAACTTATATGGCCAGTCTCTTTAGTCAGGCAAAAGCATCTCGTTCAGCAAAGGTGCAGGAGATTCTCATTGTCATTACTGATAAGGAATCCCAAGATGAAGTGAGCGAACCAGCGGCAGAGCTGAGTATTCAAGGTGTTTCAGTCTATGCCATTGGAGTAAGGGATGCTAACCAGGATGAGCTATTGAAGATGACGGCTGACGCAACTAAGCAGTTCTATGTGAGCAACTATGATGCTCTGAATGCCCTCAAGAATGAAATTGTCACAGATATTTGTTCACAAGAGGGTAAGACTAATCAATCATACATATACTGCAAAAATTGCATGTTTTTGTCTGGTTTAAAACGAGACATATTAAAAGGCTAATTAAAGATATACTACCATTCAAAAGTTTGAGGTCAGTATGATTTTTTTTTTTTGATAGAAATTAATACTTTTATTTAACACGGACGCAGTGAATTGGTGTGACAATAATATTTATAATATTACAAAAGATTTCTTTTTCAAATAAATGCTGTTCTTTTGAACCTTCTGTACATCAAAGAATCTGGAGGGGGGTAATCATAGTTTCCATGAAACTTTTATGCAACACAATTGTTCTCAAAATTAATAATGATAATAAATGTTTCTTGAGCACCAAATCAGCATATTAGAATGATTTCTGAAGTATCTTTTAAAACTGAAGACTCAAGTAATGGCTTCTGAAAATTCAGCTTTGCTGTAACATGAATAAATGTTTAAAATTCCTTAAAATAGTCATTTTAAATTATTATAATACTTCACAATATTACTGTTTTTACTTGGCAAGTGATCAAACAAAAAAAAAAAAAATCCTATGAACCACAACATTCTGGATGGTAGTGTAGCTTAAAGATTTTATTTTTCATTTTAAATATGTTAGATATATTTACTGGATTTTTTCTGCTTTCTTTAGCCTGCAAGAACAAAGTGGCAGATATCATGTTTTTGATTGATGGCTCTTCTAGCATTTATAGTCTAGACTTTACATCAATGAAGACATTTATTACCAAAGTCTCGAATGGTACCGTCATTGGAAAAGATCATGTGCACATTGGGGTGGTCCAGTTCAGCGATAATCCACAGCAGCAGTTTCCACTCAATAGGTTCTACAACAAAGATGAAGTAGAGGAAGCGATCGACAGCATTAAACAGCTAACAGGGAACACATACACAGGGAAAGCGCTCTCATTCATTTCAAAATATTTTGACAAGTCCAATGGCGGTCGGCCTGATGTTCCACAGTTCCTTGTAGTTATCACAGATGGGGAAGCTCATGATGCTGTCGCTGCACCTGCCAAGGCCATCAGAGACAAGGGGGTCACCATCTTCTCAATTGGTGTGGGCAGTGTGAACACCACACAGCTGTGGGAGATCAGTGGAACTCGAGATAAAGTATACATGGAGAGGGATTTTGATGCACTTCAGTCCATTGACAAAAACCTCCAATTCAAGCTCTGCAGCACTGAAACAGGTGAATCATAAACGTTCCTAAAATGTTCCTGTATGCCACGTTTACAGCACACCCCTGTTTAAAAGATCAGCTTTGTGTTTCGGATGTTGTTTATTTAGGGTTTGGCAAAATTTTTGAGTTGAATTGTGAATTCCGCAGAAAGATGAATTTACTGATTTATATTTCCACGAAATTCAACAGGTAATGGCATACTGGGAAATGAAGGGGTTTTCACCCTTGGTAAATTTAAATTTAAATTTATATAGGTCAGTTTTGCAAACAATTTTGCATTAAGAGATTGTCAAACCAACTTTCAACATTTATTTTAATGAAACTTCCTTTTTTAGTTAAAAATTATACACTTATTTTAGTTGAACTGATAAATTCTACTTCATTGAATTCTTATTTGAACTGCAATTCTGCATCCTGTTAGAAACCTGTTTGAAATTATTAAAATGCAACCATGTTGGTTGACTACAAAGTTTTGCTTTGAACAACATTACTATGACCAGCATCAAGCAAGCACTAGAATAAACCATTTTAGACCAGCCTGGGATTTTTGGGCTGGTTTAAGCTAGTATTGGATTACATGATTTCTTTTAATGGAATATTAATAAACCTTTTTCTCATTGTACTTCTTTAGGATGTCCAAGCACGCAGTTGGCTGATGTGATCTTCTTGGTGCAGTGCACCAGACGGATTCGTATTCAAGAATTCGAAATCATTAAAACGTTTTTAATTTCCGTGGTTAACAGCACACAGATTGAAGACAATCTAATTCGCATCGGCGTTATTGTCTACTCAGGCACTCCAAATCAATTCACTTTAAACCAGTACAATAATAAACGTCAGGTAGTGGAAGCCATAAAAACCTTGAAGTCCCCACCTGGAAATGACAACACGGCTAAAGCTCTGGGATACTCACTCAATTACTTCAGCGAAGAGAATGGTGGGCGCCAGAAACGGGGCATCCCTCAAATACTGTTCATAATTACAGATGGTAATGCTAGAGACCAAGAAAACTTACGTGCACGGGCTGATGAGTTTGAGGCAAAATATATAAATGTGTATGGAATTGGAGTGGCTAGAGCACAAGAGAGTGAGCTGGAGATGATTTCCAAGAACAAAAACAAAATCTTCCACGTTGATAATTACGCGGGTCTTCAAACACTGCAGACGAACATCTCCAGTGTGCTTTGCAATGCAACCAAACCAGGTAAAAGATTTTGCTTCAGAATGACTTCTTGATTTAGATCTCAGATTTATCAACGTTTAGAATTGGCTTGTCTCAGTTTGATTGTTCTGTCTTGCAGAATGCCAGAAAGAGGTAGCGGACCTGGTGTTTCTGATTGATGGATCTGAAAGCATCAGCGAGGAGTCATGGAGAACCATGATTGCTTTCTTGCTAAATGTTGTGAACCAGCTCCGTATTTCTCCAGAACTTTACAGAATTGGTATAGCCCAGTTCAGCAGCTCATATAAAAAGGAGTTCTACTTAAATGAGTATGACAATGCAGAGGAGGTGAAATCAGCAATTCGGCAAATCACACAAATTAAAGAAGGGACAAAAATTGGAAATGCTCTGCATAACGTTGCGGAATTCTTCGAGGAGAGCAAAGGGAGTCGCAGACAGAGCAGTGTACCGCAAAATCTTGTACTAATCACTGATGGAGTTTCATCAGACAGTGTGAAAGAAGCAGCCGATTATCTCAGACGCCTGCAAATTCAAATTTTTGTGATTGGAATCGGAGATGTCTCGATGCCACAGCTCAGCTATATTGCCGGGTCACCAGATAGGTTATTCATAGTGCAAAACTTCAACTACCTTAATCTGACAATAGCAACATTTGTTTATGCCCTTTGTGTTCCACCAAGTGACGAGCCAAGTGAGTAGAAGTACCATTTATGTGTGATATTAAATTGTAGAACTGAAAATAAAATGATATACCTTTAAGACTAATTAGGAATCCACAGTATATTTGTACCATATTGGTTATTGGCCGATATTAGACTTTTTTTATTTATCAGATTTGTTTGATATTGGATATTTAATTGTTAGAATTAATTGTTAATTTCCCAGATTTTACCCATCATCTAACTCTCACTTAAAGTTAATCTTTATTAACACTAATGATTTAACTAATTATTTACTGTTAAATTAAATCTAGCAATCTAGCAAATCTCTAAATGTAGATTTTTTATATTGCACATTAAAATGTTCTGATGCCTTAATTCAACTGTAGCATTTAAAATTTTGTTTTACTTTTAAGTTAGGCAAAATAGGATAGAATTTAAATATCAGCCATTTATTATCTTTAGCATGAAAATAATTATTCATATATGCATATAATTATTCAGTTATGCATATTGTTGTGATTAGAACATTGAAAGCATTTAATTTATCACATATAAATTCTGTCTCTCTTTATTTAGGTTGCTCTATTGACATTGGCATCGGATTTGATAACTCGCGCACCAGTTCAAGTTCTCTGTCAATCTTTAGAGACCAGGAAAGGCTGCAGTCCTACCTGCCCGAGATCATCCGCTACATTTCAGTTGTGCACAACCTGTGCTGTTTCCACAGCCCAACCCTCAATACCAATGTAGGCCTTCGACTGGTTGATGCTAATGGGAATATGTTAGATGACTTTTCCTTCAAAGAGTACGATGAATTTGTGGTTAAAAAAGTGATGGCACTTCAGACTAGACAATCTCTGAAATTCAACACTCAGCTTCTACGCTCGTTTGAAGACAAGTTCAGAGCTTCAAATTCTGGTGTTAAGGTGAGAACAGCAGTTACCAGACCAGCCCCTTTGAAAAATACATGATTTGATTTGCTATAATTATTCACCAGTTAGACCACAATTCAACCAGCACTGACCGCCATAAATCAGCATGAACCATCAACTATTCATGTTGGCCTAAACTGGTCTTTTCATGGAAGAAAGTTTTTCTTTGATTTTTCTTTTTAGGTGCTGATCATCTTTACAGACGGGCTGGATGAGCCTGTTGAGGACCTTCTGCTTGCCGTCAACAGCCTCAGGATGAGTGGTACAATGATTAAACAACATGAATTTCTTTAAAAACCTTTGTTCAATAGCTTTTCAACAAAAGCAACTTCATACTGTGCAGTTACAGTTACAGATGTGCCTGCTTTAAATCAAAGGAGGTGGAATATGCGTTTACTCAGACTACCTTTGTGACATTCACAGGTGTAAAAGCGCTGATGACTGTGGCGCTAGAAGGATTTAAAAGCACTGCTGACCTGCAGAGGCTGGAGTTTGGTCGAGGGATGCACTACAAGCAGCATCTCTCTATCGGCATGCAAAATGTGGCCAGTGTCATGCAGAAAGAAATTGTAAGTTAATGTAAATCACCAAATCATAGACAAAAGGATGAGACTGAGAAAATCAGATCATGGCAATGAGGCAATCTATATTTTGGTGCTATGAGAATGGTCAGGCCTTATTTGTCACATGTAAGTACATTGTATATGAAATATATTAGTAGTCAAATGGTTTGCCTTAGTGATCACAACAGTGTTTTGACTGCTGTGTACATAAATGGCTTCCTGTGGGAGGGAGTGTGAGGCTCTCTAAGAGGAAGAGAAACAGCTGTAAGTTTTTAAAGAGTGCTGAAGAAGATGTCAGGATGTCAATTGTTTGGTTCAAAGTGTCAACAGTTACTCCATAACATAAAACACCTTCCTTTGAGTGTTTCTCGCTCTCTCACTTTTTTTCCACAGGATACAGTTGCCTCAAGGGAGTGCTGTAATGTGATGTGTAAATGCATAGGTCATGAGGGAGCACGTGGAAAATATGGTCTTCCAGGGATTAAGGTCATTAGATTTTTGACTCAAGATTTACTGAACAATATTTGAAAATGGGGATAAGTGTTTCATTTGTCACTGTACTGCTGATCAGGGGTCACCTGGACTGAAGGGACTTCCAGGTTTCCCTGGAGAAGAAGGAGGACCTGTAAGTTCTTCAATTTAAATTTATTTAAATTTGTTTAAATGTATTTTTGTTTTTTAAATTGACTTCTTTTTATGCGATAAGCAAGTTACTTTACTTTGCCCTAAGACCTCATTGTGTTTGTAGTGTTTGTATCCTTAACATTTTAAGTGGTAACACAGTTCGTTGTAATAATGTTAAACTGTCACCCTGGCTTGACATGATGATGGCCTTGGACTGGTGCGGATGTAGCATCATTCAAAAGCTTTTGGTTATCAACAACTTTTTTAAGCCATTGCAAATTGGTTACCAAGTTACCAAGTTTTTGGTTACCAAGAACTTTTTTAAGCTATTGCAAAAACATTCTTTTTGTATTTTATTTTATAGCATGTTTACAGTACTCAATGTTCAGCTTTACAGAAGAAAATGTAAAGAAATTCATTACACCTTACTATATTGATTAAATGTAGAATAAAACAACTCTTTCTTCGCCGATGATATGACTGTAGTCATCATCTCATGCGAATGTGCTATTTAAACACACATCAGTAAACGTTTAGGGGTCAGTAAGATATTAAGTGGCACAACAGTTTGATTGATAATAATAAGAAATCAGCATATTAGAATGATTTTTGAAGGATCATAATGTGACACTGAAGACTGGAGTAACTGATGCTTAAAATTCAACTTTGCCATCACAGAAATAAATTATATTTTATAATATATTAAAATATGGATATCATAAATATCAATAAGTCATTTTAAACTGTAATAATATTTCACAATATTACAATTTTTACTGTATTTTTGATCAAATAAATATAACCTTGGTGAGCTTAAGAAACAGATTTAAAAATCATTACCTTAAACCTTTGAATGGTACTGCATTAGTTTGAAAGTACTATTCATTTTTGCTCAAAAAAACACTGTAACACTTTTAATACCTGAATATATATACTGAATATACTAAAATACTAAAGTCTTATGACTCTCATGTGCTATACATGTGTGTTTCAGGGTGAGAGAGGGCTTCCTGGTTTGAATGGAACTCGAGGACATCAGGGATGCATTGGAAGAAGAGGCATAAAGGTAACATGTAGTGCTATATGTTTTCTTACTAAGTTTTAAATGTGGCTTTTAGTGCTGAAACACTGCAATATTTATTTTTTTCTGTGTTTATTTGTTCTTCTTCAGGGTGGCAGAGGCTACAGAGGTGACAATGTGAGTACATCCAAAAGGATTTGTACTCAGACATCTCAAGTTCACGTAATCATTTAACCTCTGGAGAGAGAGCGAGATAACTTGAAGAAAGCTGTCAAGTGTATACCTAATTATTACCAGACAGTAGTTACTGTGTTTGGATTACTGTCTTTGATTGCAATCTGGAAAGGTTTTTTGTAGCCTGTGGTTTTGTTTTTTTTTTTTACTGTCTTTCATTGCCATCTGGAAAGGTTTGTTGTAGACTGTTTTTTCTTGTTTTTATGAGGTTGTATATAAATTGTGTTCCTGTCTCCTTTCCTATTCGCTTTCATTTGGTTTGTTAATGAAAGTAATGTAACCAGTGTTTTCTTATTAATATCATGAGTTTCTTTTAATCTTATTTTTTAATAGGGAGATGTCGGAGAAGATGGTTTAGATGGGGTAAATGGTGAACAGGTAAGAAAATGGTGTAGGCTACTTCTAACATCCAGTGAGTTATCCAGGAAAAATATGATGCAAACTAAAATTAATAAAAGTTATCTTAAATATATAATGTCTGTTACATGTATGGTCCTATGTTTCAATGTGTTTCCCTTGTGACCTAGTTTCCCTGTGTTGATTAGTTAATTAGTTTCCAGCTGTGTTCATTAATGATCTCATTAGTTCCCTCGTTTTGTTCCTGTATAGTTTTCCCTGTTTTGTTCAGTTCTTTGTCCTGTCTCGTCTGTTAAATGGATGTGTTCGCTGTGTTTATACCCCATCTCCTCTGGATTATTGAATTAAAGACTATTTCGTTGTACTCTTTGTCTTTGTGAGCTACTTACATTCAGCCACTACAATATTTGTATAATATTTCCTAAGGCAGTCTCACTATTATAATAAACTTATGTAAAACATAGTTCTGTAGTAACATTTACAGGGCCAAGTAACTGCCTAGCAAATCCCTATAACACCCTAAAAAACACATAGCAATGGCCTGGCAACCACCCATAAAACTTTAGTCATTTAGTCACATTTTGTTTAATCTAAATAATCTAAATATCTAGTTTGTTCAGATTTTTTACATAATGACATTCATGGATTTCTGTTGTCAAACAAATTCCATATCTGTTTGTTTCTCTCAGGGCGTAACAGGAGCAGCAGGAAGCCCAGGAGAGCGAGGAGATCCAGGGAGCCCAGTAAAATCCATCACATATATTCTTCTCTGTACATCTCAACCATGACACAGTCTCTCTTTAGTGCTCTGATTCCATTGATGTATTCATATGTATGATCTTCATTGTTCTTTAATCGCAGGGTCCAAGAGGTATCAGAGGAAACCCTGGAAACCCAGGACAGCGAGGCCTGAGAGGAGATCCGGTTAGTAGATACATTATAATGTTAATAAATGATCCTTTAATGCAACAAAACACTATTCATACTATCATTAGAAATGGTGATTTTTAATTTCCATTGATTTAAAAAAAAATGTTCAGATTAGATTCAAGTAGATTGCATACAGTAATTTGCCCAGCTCACTCAGCTCCAAAGGAATGGTTTGTGGTTAACATTGTTTCTTGTCGCAAAGAATGTCCCTAGATTTTTATATTGAATTGATAATGATATTGAATTGTGGGGCACTGGTGGGAAATAATACCAGGTGCAAGGACAGCAAACATGCAGCAGATTTTCCAGTAGTGTTTGGCTGAATTTTGACCCCTGTTAATCCATTTAATTATAATCAGGGAAATCCAGGAATAGACAACAACTCCCGCGGTCCTAAAGGTGACATCGGCAGCCCAGGCATTCAGGTATGGGAAGATTATTTAATTTTAGTAACAACTGACCATTAACGTTGCCATTTTACATTTACATGTCTAAGTGTATTAATAGATATATTAGGGCTGCAACTAAACATTATAATCAACTATTGTTTAGCTATTTGATAAATCCAATAAAAAAGTGTCATTTTATTTTCTGTATTCTGTATTTAGTGGAAACATTATTATGCATCCTGACCAATGTTCTGTTCCTATCTATCTATATCTATCTATCTATCTATCTATCTATCTATCTATCTATCTATCTATCTATCTATCTATCTATCTATCTATCTATCTATCTATCTATCTGTCTGTCTATCTATCTATCTATCTCTGGCAATCCCTCTCTCTCTCTCTCTCTCTCTCTCTCTCTCTCTCTCTCTATATATGTATATATACAGAGTATATGAATGATTTAACAACAAATCTCAAGCTCTTATTTTCTTATCATTCTCTCTTTATGTGCTTAACAGGGTGAACCAGGTCAAGATGGTCTTTCAGGCCAAATTGGTGATGAAGGCAGACCAGTAAATTAATCCTAATCTTTTATATGTTATTATAGTACAGAAGCATTAAGTATAAGCCTGTTTTCTATTTTAATATTTTTATCTTCATTTTCAGGGCCCTAATGGCAGAAGAGGCTCAGCGGGTCCACTGGTAAAGTATTGTAGAAATGATATTTAGGCCAAGTCAAAAGTTATACCAAATGATTTTTTTGCTTGTGAATTCAGGGTCCCAGAGGGCCTCCAGGAGCACCAGGACTATCAGGGTTCCCTGGGGTCACAGGTCCACTGGTAATGTACAAATTGATCCTATTTCTTTTTTAAATCTATCAATAAATACAAGGTGGACCCCATAATGATAATCCAAAAAAATGTACAGCTATAACTGATTTGTTTGCCAGTTCATTAACAGTAAGAAAAGATGCCATTAGAGATGACATAAGTGTTGGAGTGCCATTAATTATGCAATGTGAAATGTGTGTAACCCCCATTCAAAATGAATTTGATCTCAAATTGGATGTATATAAAAAATAAATTAGTTTGAGCTTGGGATTGAGTCTTTCTTTCTGTTCAGGGTCCTATCGGTCCACCTGGTCCAGTTGGGCAGAAAGGATATATTGGTCTACCTGGACCTCAGGTGCATATTGAAAAACAATGAATTGACCATTTTATTTGGTTACTGTTGGCATTAATATCAAATAAACCACATGCAGCTGTTGATATTGTGTTGATCTCTTTTACACAGGGATCTCCTGGCTTTTTAGGAAGGCCAGGATTTAAAGGAAGCACTGGGTCCAGGGGACAGAAGGTGAGTGACCTCATTTAGAATAATCCTCTTCATTTATAAATATAGGCTTTTTAATACTAAACCTGCTCATCTTGCTTTTGCCTTATAGGGCCAGCCAGGTGATCCTGGAGATAAGGGAGCTCTCGGACCTCCAG
The DNA here is from genome assembly GCF_018340385.1 of Cyprinus carpio. Taxonomy (NCBI): domain Eukaryota; kingdom Metazoa; phylum Chordata; class Actinopteri; order Cypriniformes; family Cyprinidae; genus Cyprinus; species Cyprinus carpio. The sequence continues at coordinate 15,124,096 of NC_056587.1, forward strand.
GCCCCAGAGGACTGCCGGTTACTTTTTCTTTCTTTTTTATAAGCTACCAAAACTCTGCAATGTCGGGCATTACCTATCATCACATAGCAATTTCAGAAATGCTGTTTTGTTCTTGTATACAATTTAACAGTTTGTCTGATTGTCTTTATTTGATGTAAGACACAAATGACACAGACACAGATGCAAACACTGACTGCAACATTTATTTATTATGACAGGGTAAAGATGGTGCAGATGGCTATGGATTCCCAGGCCCCAAAGGACAGAAGGTTTATAGAGAATTATGCCAATAATTTGTTCTCAAATATCAAATTTGTGTGATGCCAGAATATAAAGTATGGTATTATTTCACTAAAAACAAAATATAGTACATATATATGTATTTCAATATATGTGAAATAGTTTTTTTGTTTTTATATTCTTACTTTTTTTCAAAGGGAGATTCTGGTTTCCCAGGTTATGCTGGACTTCAGGTGAGTTTATATCCAAAACTTAGAAGTACAGTTATTATAATGGTTTATTCATAAAATAATGACTTGATTGTGTAACCATTAATAAGTGAACAATATTTAATCACACTCTTTTCAGGGTGAACATGGTTTTAAAGGAGCAAATGGAGATGGTGGTCCTAAAGGCAACAGGGGAAGAGGGGTAAAACATTTTAAAATCTTATTTTCTTACTCATCCTACGAACCTTAAGGAGACTTAAGTGGTTGTGTGATAACAGGGAAATGCTGGTAGGGCAGGACCACGTGGAGATCCTGGTAGCGAGGGGGTGTCTGGACACAGGGTATGTTTATATTCAAATTATTCACTTCATATGACCATGGAAATTTGAAGGGATACGGAATGTGCTTTCTTCACATAGGGCCCAAAAGGACCACGAGGAACCAGACAGATGTCTGTAAGTTTCTGATTTTTATTTTTATTTTTTTTACTACTGCATTAGTTAACATGTAAAAAAATTATATGTACTTGAAACTGGAAAGAAATTGTAGGATTTTAAAAATAACACTTTTTCAAAAAAAAAAAAAAAAAAGATAAGACACATTTAAATGATTGTAAAACAAACACAATATTATCTATATTATTATTTTATATATAAATTAAAATAATAATTGAAAATAATTGTTTTTTATTCTAAAATATAATTTATTCTTGTGATGGCAAAGCTATATTTTTAACAGCCATTACTCCAGTCTTCAGTGTCACATGATCCTTCAGAAATCATTCTAACATGCTCATTTGGTGCTGAAAAAACATTTCTTAATATTATCAATGTTGTAAACATTTGCACTGCTTAATATTTTTGTGGAATCCCTGATGCATTTTTTTCAGGATTCCAAAGGTGGTAACATAAATTTAGTACAAATAGTCTATATTTTTACTCCACAATAATCAGAATATAGTAGTGTATAAATGTATATTTATAATATATGTATAAATACAATGAAATAATGGTTAATGTAAAATATATATACATATCTAAATAATATAAATTCTTTTGTAGGACTGTCAACTGATCTCATATATCCGAGACAACTGTGGTAAGAAATCTTTATGATTGTTTATTGTTTTCTTGAAATAGGTAATAGCCTTGTAAGGATCATGCTTTTTATTGACATTTTTATTTATTTTTTTATTTTTTTACAGTGTGCTGCAGAGGTTGGTAACATTTTATGGCATATTTCTAATAACACTGAAATGAGAAGCCCAAAATTTTAAATTAATTTTATAAATTAAAATAAAATTGTTTATTAAATATGGTCACTTAGTCTTCTCTCACATTTGTCTCTCTAGATAACATAAAATGCCCTGCGTACCCCACTGATCTTGTGATTGCCATGGACATGTCCGAAGATGTGTCTCCTCAAGACTTTGAATACATGCGTTCTGTAGTCCTCAGACTGCTGGACAATATCAACATCGCAGAGAGCAGCTGCCCGACAGGGGCTCGGGTGGCTGTGGTCTCCTATGGATCCTTTACCAAATACTTGATCCGCTTCACCGACTATCACCGCAAGAAGCAGCTTATTGAAGCGGTGAAGAACATCGGCCTGGAACGCACTTTAAAACGCCGTAACATAGGCGCTGCCATGCGCTTTGTGGGCAGGCATGTCCTGAAGCGTGTGCGAAAGGGTGTCCTGATGAGGAAGATGGCTGTCTTCCTCACTGCTGGAGAATCTCAGGATTCGACGTCCCTCACCACAGCTGTTCTAGAGTACAAAGCTCTGAACATTAAGCTTGGGGTCATCTCATTAAGGGATGTCCCTAATATTAGAAGAGCTTTTGAGGTAAAGTTACTGTGAGCCAACTTAAATCTGTATTTTACTATTTAAAATAACATTTTATTACATTTTATTATTTAAAAGAATGGCTCACGCAAAAATGAAAATTGTCATCATTAACTCACCTTCATGTTATAAACCTGTATGGCTGACAACTTCTGTGGAACACCAAAAGGGAAATTTTAAAATCCCCCACTTTTCACTTACTTAAGTTTAAGTTGTTCAACAAAACATATCAGTGAATTGGTTCTTTAAACCTTCTGAATGCTGACTAAACTTTATTCCATGGCTGTAGTATGCTGTGTTTTCTGCAAACTGGCAACCTGGGTTTTTGAAATATTATTGGGTAAACTGTAAGTTTGCGGAATCACACAGACCAAAACAAAAACAGACATTCCGACATGGAATGCACATTTTCAAAGTAGAATGACTGGTTGTAGCATTGTTTTTCGGAGAAACATGTATTTGAACTTAGCATGTTTCCTGAATATTTACAAATGTGTTATAGTGTTTATATGCTTTAGTACAGGAAAAAAAAAATCACATACAGCACCTTTAATTAAATAATGAAATCAAGAAGTTTTAATACAAAACAGCCTTTTTTTTTAACCGTGTGTTGACCTATTAATTCTCCTTGTATCATGTTTTATTGTATGCAGGCAGATGAAACTCAGAGTTTTATCTTGACTGTGGTGGGTGGATCGCAATACCAGAATACTACTTTCAGTAAGATCCAGAGTTGTGTTATTTGCTTTGGTAAGACCCACTTATTTCTCTCCCTCTCTCTCACAACCAATGTTGGTGAAAAAATAGGAATGTGTCAAATTATCTAATTAACAGTATTTTGTGAGACATCATTACAATTGAAAATAACTGTTTTATATTTGGATATATTTTAAAATGTTATTTATTCCTGTGATGGAAAGCTGCATTTTCAGCATTATTACTCCAGTCTTTATGGTCACATGATCCTTCAGAAATCATTCTAATTTGCTGATTTGCTGCTCAAGAAATATTATGATTATGTGGGAAAAATTATTTTGTGGAAAACATGATACATTTTTTTTAGGTTCAGCAAATCTATTGTAACATAAATGTCTTTACTGTCAATTTTAATTAATATAATGCATCCGTGCTAAATAATTATATTAAAAGAACTTACCCATTATATTATATTATATTATATTATATTATATTATATTATATTATATTATATTATATTATATATTTTTTTGTTTTACATAAAATAGTTTTTAATAGTCTTTAAATAAAATGGACAGCAAATGGAAACTTCTTATTAAATCTGTGAGTTGTCTTCTGAGTATAGTGTTCTTGTTTGCAAAAACTCTGCAAATTACTTCAAAGAATTCAATATAAACTCAAACATCTCAATTTAACATATCAAATTAATATGTAAATAAAGTACTATACTCTTAAAGGTTGCTGAAAGCATTAAAAAAAACAAAACAAACAAAAAAAAAACCTACATGCAAGGAATGTGTAGAATGTTTTCTGCAGATCTTATTATGGAGGTCTGTGGCCATAGTTTGTGATCATATCTGCACTCTTTCTCTTCTGATCCCTGCAAACCAGCTAGAGAATGTGATGGCACCAACCTGGCATCTTCTCCTCAGGAGTTGGACATGGACTTGGCAGTGATTATGGACGGCTCCCGTAACATGCTGGCTGACGAGTACGAGGGTGTGAAGGAGGTGCTCGGTAGTGTGCTCGATCAGATCGTTGTGAGCAGTCAACCCAACAGGGCCAACAGACATGCGAGAGTGGCCGTCTACCAGCAGAGCTCCACGTACAGTGGAGCCCAAGCCAGTGTGAAAGTGATATTCAACTTCCAACAGTTCCCAGATCGCAGTCTAATGAAGAGAAGCATCTACCAGGATCTACAGCAAACCGGAGGCTCTTCCCAACTGGGTCTTGCATTAGAATATGCCATAATGAAGGGCGTCCTCACAGCTTCTAACGGTCGCAAGAACAAGATGGTGCTTTTTATTATTGGCGGGGAGTTAACATCTCAGGACATAACAGCGCTGGACTTTGTCTCAAATGTGGCAAAATGCAAGGGTGTTGTTTTCTTTGTCTTGACGGTGGGTGACCACATCAGTACTGCTCAGGTGGAGGAGCTTGCCAGCTACCCCGCAGAACAGCACATCATTCACCTGGACCATTTGAAACATGGAGAACAGGAGTACACGAAGCGCTTCATGAGAACATTCTTCCACATTCTGAGCAGTAAGGAATGCTTAATGTCCTTTAATACAGATTTGAGGACTTAAACATTGGGATAATTCACCCAGTGAAAATATGCTCACACTGATAACACTCAAAACACAAAAAACACCATGAAAGTCACAGAAATTACTATCAGGGTGAATTATCCCTTTAAGGATGGCTTTGCATAGCTTTGTTCATCTTGAAGGACTTGTGTATATTTATATAGTTTATTTGTGATTGCAGAAAATGTAAACTACCCTCATCGATCATTCCAGAGTCGATGTAGTCATTTTCATCAAGGTCAGCGGTTGGACTACGAGGCTGCATTGAGAGCTGTATATAGGTATCAACTGACAAAATCTGTTTAGTTTGAGGTCATAGCAGTTACCTTGAACATTGATCACTGGGTTTATTTAGTTACATAGTAAGGAGGCAGGTGTTTATTTAATAAGCTGCAGGTTAATAAACCTGCAATGGCAGTAAATAAATACTTATTCATATATACATTTATTTATAGTGAATGTAATTTACATGTAATCCATGTCATTTACATAGAAAAGTGTAGGTTAGTAAAATGCAGGTTAAAGGGATAGTTCATCCAAAAATGATAATTCTGTCATTAATAAGTCACCCTCATGTTGTTATTTTTGTTTTCTTTGCACACAAAAAGTATTCTCATAGCTTCATCAAATTACAGTTGAACCACTGATGTCACATGGACTATTTTAACGATGTCCTTACTACCTTTTTGGGCCTTGAACGTGGTGGTTCCCTTGCTGTCTATGCAGGGACAGAAAGCTCTCGGATTTCATCAAAAATATCTTAATTTGTGTTTGACATGAGGGTGAGTAATTAATGACAGAATTTTCATTTTTGGATGAACTATTCCTTTAATAAACCTGCAATGAATGAATGGATTAATTAATTGATTCATTTGCATAAAAACATGGCAGGTACTTGTATAATAATATGCAGCTTAAAACATTACATTTACATTTAATCATTTAGCAGACGCTTTTATCCAAAGCGACTTACAAATGAGAACAATAGAAGCAATCAGAGCAACAAGAGAACAACAACAGTATACAAGTGCCATGTCAAGTCTCAATTATACTACATCACAACAAGCAACCTTTTTTTTTTTTTTTTTTTTAATTTAAGAATATGATAGACAAGAAAAGAAAAGGTAAGTACTAGTATTAGTTGGTTAAGTGCTGGTGAAAAAGATGAGTCTTTAGATGTTTTTTGAAAATTAGTAAAGACTCAGCTGTTCGAACTGAGATCGGGAGGTCATTCCACCAGCTGGGCACAGTCCAGGAAAAGGTCCGTGAGAGTGATTTTGAACCTCTTTGGGATGGTACCATAAGGCGTTGTTCACTTGCAGAGCGCAAACTTCTGGAGGGCGCATAAGATTGAACTAATGAGCTTAGGTATGTTGGTGCCGTGCCAGTGGTCGTCTTGTAGGCAAGCATCAGTACCTTGAATTTGATGCGAGCGGCTACTGGTAGCCAGTGTAACCTGATGAGGAGAGGAGTAACGTGAGCTGTTTTTGACTCATTGAAGACAACCCTCGCTGCTGCATTCTGGATCAGTTGCAGTGGCTTGATAGTACATGCAGGAAGGCCCGCCAGGAGAGCATTACAATAGTCCAGTCTGGAGAGAACGAGCTTGGACAAGAAGTTGGGTGGCTTGCTCTGACAGGAAGGGTCTAATCTTCCTAATGTTGTATAAGGCAAATCTGCAGGACCGGGTTATTGTAGCAATATGGTCTGTGAAGCTTAACTGATGATCCATCACAACTCCTAAGTTTCTGGCTGTCCTGGAAGGAGTTATGGTTGACGAACCCAGCTGTATAGAAAAGTTGTGATGCAACAATGGGTTAGCTGGAACCACCAGCAGTTCTGTCTTAGTAAGGTTGAGCTGAAGGTGATGGTCATTCATCCATCTAGAAATGTCACTCAGACAGGCTGAAATGCGAGCAACTACCGTTGGGTCATCTGGTTGGAATGAGGAGTTAAGTTTCATCAGCTTAGCAGTGATAAGAAAAGCCATGCTTCTGAATGAGAGATCCTAATGACGTCATGTAGATGGAGAAGAGAAGTGGTCCAAGTGCTGAGCCTTGAGGAACCCCAGTAGCAAGTTGTTGTGACTTAGAAACTTCACCCCTCCAAGACACCCTGAAGGATCTATCAGAAAGGTATGACTTAAACCACTGGAGTGCGGTTCCAGAGATGCCCATCTTTCTGAGGGTGGACAGGAGAATCTGGTGATTAACGGTGTCAAAAGCAGCAGACGGGTCCAGCAAGATGAGTACTGAGGATTTTGAAGCTGCTCTTGCCAGTCGCAGGGCTTCAGTAACTGAGAGCAGGGCAGTCTCAGTTAAATGGCCGCTTTTGAAGCCAGATTGGTTGCTGTCCAGGAGGTTGTTCTGTACAAGAAACATAGAGAGCTGGCTGAACACAGCTCGCACAAGTGTCTTTGCAATGAATGGAAGAAGGGATACCGGTCTGTAGTTTTCTAGAAGTGCTGGATTTAGAGATGGTTTCTTCAGCAGTGGGCTTACCAGAGCCTGCTTAAATGCTGAGGGAAATGTTCCAGAGTGAAGAGAGGAGTTAATAATGTCAGTAAGTGAAGGTATGACTGTAGAAGAAATCGCTTGAAGGAGGTGAGTGGGGATCGGATCAAGTGGACAAGTAGTAGGATGACTGGACAGGATAAGTTTGGAAACGTCCGTTTTTGAGAGTGGAGAGAAGGAGGAGAGAGAGTGTGCATTAGTCGTTGTGAAGTTATCCTCAGTCTGTGGTGTGGAGAATTGGTCACTGATGGTTCTTGTCTTATTTGTGAAGAAAACTGCAAAGTCGTCAGCTGTAAGAGTCGATGGAGGAGGAGGTGGAGGCAAATTAAGAAGAGTGTCCGAGCGTCACAACAGTTGTTCATTTTGTTGTGGTAGTATGATGTTTTAGCAGTGAAGACATTTGCAGAGAAGGAAGAGAGGAGAGACTGATACACACTGAGGTCGGTAGAGTTTCTTGATTTGTGCCATTTCCTCTCTGCAGCCCTGAGTTTAGAGCGATGTTCACGGAGAACATCGGACAGCCAGGGGGCAGATGGGGTGGTGCGGGCTGGTATAGATGAGCTGAAAACTGAGAGAGTGAAGGAAGTGAGGATGAAACCACAGAGGATAGGTCCATGGAGCACAGTGAGCGTAGGTTCCGTTGAAAGGTGCGTTGGAGTGTGTGCCGCTTCAGGAGTAAGTGCTAGGTTAGCAGTAACGAGGAAGTGGTCTGAGGTGTGCTGTGGAGCAAATAAAGAGTTGTCCACGGAGCAACAGCGTGTGTAGATGAGGTCAAGTTGGTTGCCTGATTTGTGAGTCGCTTTAGTTGACACTCGCTTGAGATCAAATGAGGCGAGCAGAGTGTTGAAGTCAGCAGCCTGGAGTTTATCTAGGTGGATGTTGAAGTCACCAAGCAGTACCATCTTTAGGATAGTTTGATAGTAGCACATCCAACTCCTCCAAGAAGTTTCCCAATTGACCTGGGGGACGATAAATGACCACAAAGTGGATTTTAACAGGGTGGGTTACAGTAATTGCATGTGATTCAAATGAACCGTGACCTGTAGGTGATGGTAGAAGATGAAATTTCCAATCTTTCAATAAAAGAAGACCAGTACCTCCACCCCTCCCAGTTGTACGAGGGGTGTGGGAACAAGTGACATTAGTGGAGAGGGCTGCGGTAGTGGCAGTGTCTTCAGGTTTGATCCAAGTCTCAGTCAGTGCCATGAGGTTGAGACCAATGAGTAGCAATAGAAGAAATGAAGTCTGCTTTGTTAACAGCAGACTGGCAGTTCCAGAGACCAACTGGAATAGAGAGCGTAGTAGTAGAGGTCAGAGCGACAGGCCGTAGATTTGTCGGGCAGGCCTTCCTTCGACGTACATATCGTGCTCTCCGAGTGTTAGTAGTGATAGTAGAGATCTGAAAGCACATAGTGACTACAAGTGACCGAAATAAGTAGTTGAGGACAAGCTATACAAAAATTAAAGGGGAGAAAAGCAATACTCAAGTGCCGTGTCGGTGTCCTTGCTCGGTGGAGTCACGCAGGTCGAGTCGATGGTCTTTACACTCGTCGGTCTTTACACGAGGAGGCTTCACACGAGGGCTGCCGCGACCGCTGCCGCGATGAAACCTACCACTTACATATTTACCTGATTACCTGTGACTGAAGTCAGCTGGCCACACCTCACTATTTAGCAGACCGAAACTGGGCAGTCCCGCGATAGGCAAAAGCAAAACCAAGCGCCACTTCAGCACGTATTTACCAGGGTAAGACACACAGTAAATAAAGCAAAGTTTTCCTAGCAACGATGATCACGCAGTAGTCTAATGAGAAAACGAGGCAAAACACTTACAAACTGCTGTCCTTATCTGTTGCTCGACTGTTTCTTCATTAAATGTACATTAAGTACATTTATTTCTATATAAATGTATGTATTTATTTGTATAGAAAGGCAGCTGCTTATTAAGATCCAATCTGAAATAAATATATTTATTTTATTTATATAGAAATTTATTTATAGTGAATATTATTTACATAAAAAATATATCATTTACATAGGAGGCAGGTGCATATTTAAAACAATGCAGGTTAATAAACCTGAAATAACTATTTTTAAAAATGTATTTATGAATGAAATTTACATAGAAAGGAGCTTAATAAACCTGCAATAAATAAGTACATATATTTATTTTATTTACATAAAAAATATCTATTTTCATGTAAAGAAGGCAGCCTCATATTAAGAGGCAGATTAATTAAAATAAATAAATTATATATTTGTTTATAATGAATGTAATTTAAATAGAAAGAAGGCAGGTTATTAAAATAAACCTACAATTTATAAATGTATTTATTTTATTAATATCTGAATGTATCTTTTTGTGTGTGTGTGTTAAAATACTATAATATCCATTTCGGCCCAGTGTCAAAACAAATGTTATTTCCTAGTGTTCCTGTGCCGCCCACTGCTTACTCGGATGCAGCGTTTGTAGAGGAAATGGAGAAAGAAGGCACTGAAGAGGAGACTAATTACCAGCAGAACTCAGGCCGTGGAGTCTCAGCAGTCGAGTCTATGACTGACCGCACAGACGGTACATTCTCACAAATCTCTGCTCACATCACAGTGCCTCTAATGCAGAAACATATGCAACAAAAAAGGCCAGAAATCTTCACTTTAAACAAAAGCAGTTTTATTTAAAATTTGCTAATTTAAATGATTACTTAACAGCATCCTCTGCATGGCTTATTAGTAAATAAGTGTTCTGCTTTCAGATCCGTGTCACCTGAATAGTGACCGTGGCACCCTCTGTGGTGGATATGTGCAGCGCTGGTACTATAATGAAGCAGTCGGTGCATGTTTATCCTTCTGGTACGGGGGTTGTGATGGTAATAGTAACCGTTTTAATTCAGAAAAGGAATGCCTTCAGACCTGTGGCAAACAAAGTAAGTCCTTTGTGCAGTGTCTCATAAATCATTGTAAATATGCTTTGCTATTAAAGTACATATAGTTGAATGTAACATAACCTTGAATATACAATGCTTAATTGTTTCATTTCATTAAGTTGCAAAAATAAGATTTTTTAAGAGAATGTGAATGGAGCTTTTTTTAGTTTAAGCTGGTGTTCCAGCCTGGGCAAACTGACCATCAGCTACTGTAGAATAATTGTTACAAAAATGTATTGACCCCATTTTTTAATCCGTATATAAATAACAAGAGAGATTTCAATGGTATTTTTACAACTAAACTAGAAAATTTCCTTGGTTTCCATTTCAGAAATCTGAATAGCTGAAAAGTTGCCCAGAACCCTTCTAAATCTAGCCAACATACCAGTCTGACTAAAACCAGCAAAACAGATTAGTCTAGTTTAATGTGTTTTTTCCCCCACTCAAAACACAAACCACTGGTTACTATTGTATGTCAAGTGCTGAACAAATTGTAATTCTGTTTGGTGCCTTTAGTGGCATGGAAATGACAAACTGCACCTTTAAGAAATCAACAATCCCAAAAGGTACTTTTTCAATATAAAACAACTGCTGAAACATTTTTGTTATTTATTAAATCTCTAGATCCTAAAGTAATCGTGCAGGCAAAAGAGGAAACATCATTAGTGGATGGTGAGAAATAAGCCTCCTCTGTAACCGCTTGTCTGGCTTTTGTTGACTCTTGTGATTTATTTATTTTTCTCTGTAAATACAGTAAAAGGATATGATATGGCAAATACAATATTGCCTGAAGTGTTATGGACTGAACTCTTTCCTGATGTTTCCACTCACAGATGCGTGCCTCATGAAACAGGATGTGGGGCCCTGCAGTGCCTATGTTTTAAGCTGGCAGTATGACATCCAGCAGAATGAATGTGCTCACTTCTGGTTTGGAGGATGTGGAGGAAACAAAAACAGGTTTAACACGCAAGAGGAATGTGAAGCCCTTTGTGTAAGACACATTTAACCAGGATGACTTTCCAAATGACACTTTTGAGCAAAGACTCATATTTAGCAATCATTATCTCTGAGCTAGAAAATTATATGTGTGCAGTTTTTACAACTAAAGCACATAATCCCAACACAAAAGCAAATAAGTATATTTTTTTATGTTCATGGTGCTTTTATGGTTAGCTAAGTATGGAAGAATTCCTATTTCCGCCAAGGGATATAAAAGGTAAATTTGGCATCTTCTTTTACAATTCTTAGGATATGTCTCACAATTATGCATTTTTTTCCTCAAAATTCTGAAAAAAAAAAAAAAAAAAAGAAAAAAGAAATTTGATATGAAAAGTTATCTTTTATACTTTTTTTCTGTGGTGGAAACAAAAAACAAATGTGAGATATAAACTCAGAATTGCAAGTTTATATTTTTGTATTTTAAGTCTGATTTGTGAAATAAAAAGTCAGAATTATCTTATATTATTATTATTTTTTTTATCACTTGGCAGACACTTCTCACATTGTGTGTAATTAAAATATCAATGTATATGACGTTTTTCAGTGAATATGTTCTGTGACAGCACTAGTAATGTGCAATAACATTTTCATACTGTTTTGATTAAAATGTTTTCAATAATTACAAATTTGGTAAAGTCTATGCATTTTTAAAACAAAATTAAAAAAAAAAAAACTGCCCACAACCTATTTTACTTCTGTAATCTGACATAAAAAAAAAAAAAATCAAATACATATTTATCATGACATTTATTCAGTAATATCCATAACTATTACACAGTGATTATAATGGAAGTTTCATCCCCATCCATGTCTTGCACTTCAGCCTCAAAACATAACTACATGGGATCAGTTAAGCAGAAATAACACTAAGTGTAGCTACTGTGTGAAACTGTTTTACTTCACCATGTCCTGTTTTCTGCAGTGTGGCCATATTCTATGACCTTGATATCCACATAAAGCAGTTGCACGGAAAAACAAAAACATATAAAGCAAACTGCTTGCACACACACACTGCTGGCTTTCACTGTTTTGTATAGTTACATTTCATTTTTTGAAACTGGATTTGATCCTAAATGACTTAATTATATTAATTGGCATTATATTTAAATTTACAGTGCACTTGATTGGACGTTCAGTGTGTCTCTCACTTCCAGACTTTGACAATGCCATCTCTAGAGGAGGTGACTATAAAGCCCTGGGTGGTCTGGAAAGTCGCAATATCAGTAATAATGTCATGGTGACCCACAGGCAGGGATTCTGGGCCCCGGCGGGGCGTGTCCTCAGTGGATCCGCTCTTCTGTTTACTGTGGATCTCCTGGTGAGGTTGAAGGGAGACGGAAGTGAAGAGCAGCTAAATATAAATATGCAGAAAATCAGATGGAAATGAGCTTCAGACCTGTACTACTTCTGTTCCTTCTATGATCTTGCGGTTGTAGAACACAGAAGGGCAGTGAAGAGAGTCGTTTGCACCGCCTGCAACGATGTATGACCTCTCAGGGTAGGCCAAATCCCAAAACCTGCAGATATCATACAGAACACAATCTGCACATGCCCTCATAATCTTGTGATGTAAAACTTTTGCACCCAGCTTTATGATATTTACTTGGTTGTGTCCGAATCCATCTATCCATGTACCATCTAAAACAAATTCAGCTGAGCTTTGGATATATTTGATGACTTTATGGAGGAAAAAAAAAGTCGAAAATTGTTCTGGAGTTAACTGATTTACATTAAACTGCACAGGATTGTGGGATATCATAGGTGGCCAAAGATACATATCTGAGGTGTCTTTAAAAAATCGTAGGCTACGTCCACATAAATCTGAATAAAATATCTGAAAACACACCATACATGGAATAATAATCAAATATTAGTTAAATATTTCACATATTAATGTGGGCATGGTCTTTGTAAACAGATTGTCGTGCAAACATTGGATTCAAACAAGCCTTGCTGCCTTCTAACCTGTTAAATCAGCACACCTCAACAGTGATTAGTTTGCTAATTAGCCACACCTGATTCTCATGTCAGATCCTGCTGTAAGTAGGAGAGGGTTGCCATCAGCAGGGCTGCAGTATATCCCATGAACACTGTGAGGAGAGGGCTGTAGAGGACAAAAGATTCCAGTGTAATGACAGACGGTAGGTCTGATTGAATTTATGCATGATTGTGAACTTGTATTGTGATGCAAAAGTGACAACATAACATACCTGCATCTCTGAAAGCGGAGGGGCAGAGCTAGCCCACAGGGTGAACTTCCTGTCGCCAGTCTCCATGTCCCACATGGACACCTCATTGTTACCTTGGACAGCTGAAAAAATTAGAAAAACCTTTATGGACATACTCTATTTTATATATTTATAATTGATTTTTTAATTTTTTTTTAAAGAAATTAATACTTTTTATTCTGAAAGGTTACATTTGAATTTCTCAAAAGTGACATTATAAAATTCAAATACTGTTCTTTTAAACTTTCTATTCATCAGAACAACTGTTTTCAACACTGATAATCAGAAATGTCATCAAATTAGAATACAAATTAGCAAAACATACTCAAATGATTTCTTAAGGATCATGTGAGACTGGAGTAATGGCTGCTGAAAATTCAGCTTTCCATCACAGAAATAAACTGCATTTTAAAACAGGTTAAAACAGTTATTTTAAACTATAATAATATTTCAAAATATTGATGTTCAAATTACAATATTTTCAAAATATTATATTTACTGTATTTTTTGATCAAATAAATGCAGCCTTGGTAAGCATAAGAGACTTTTCACCTGCAATGACAGAGGACTGGTAGAGCGGATGCATCAGCAGGCGTCTGATTCGAGCTCGGGCTGGGTGGGAGTGGCTGGAAATTGGTAACTGAAACCGCATATCCCAGCATGCCATTGTGCCATTACTTGTGCCTATGTCATTAGGACATAAAATAAAATAAATCCCAGCTTGAGAGAGCAAACCTAGTTTATCAATCACGATCATAATACAAGAATGTGCTGAAAACATTCTTCGGTTATTTGGGTTTTGATTGGCACACATTTCTGGTTTACTTGCTTGCACATCACCTACACAACGCACTCTTACCCACACACAGCCAACATTGGTGCATGTCCACAGCAAAGGAAGTGATGAGGCCTAGGCGCAGGTCATGACGGAGGGTCCAGGCATTAGTATTGCTGCGGAGGTCCCAACCCACCAAAAAGCCATTCACAGTGGCGTAGGCCAGAACCGTTTGCGCCCCCGAGTTAAAGTGATGTACATCCACCGCACAGCCCTCATCCTTTGGATCCAGGAACCTGGAAGAGACTCAGTGGCTCACTGATCTGACTGCTTGAGTGACACTGAACTGAGTGTGATGGTCTTTATTTACTCATTTGTACTGTTGAATGAAAGCACGCAAGTGCTACAAGTAGATAAAGTAGTTACAGAATATGCCCTACACACACCTGGTCTGACAAGGCTGGAATTTGGGTGATTTGGGTGGCTTGTTTGCCTCAACTGCAAGAAGCTGGATGGAACCATTATCTGATGCGACAGCAAGGTAATGTGACCCCTGACAAAAGGTCAGTGTTTTCACATGGCCTCCAATCCGAGAATACGTAAGCACAGACCTGAAACAATCACTTTTTCAATCATCCCAGTTCACATTACAGGAAAACAACAACCTAGAGAATTTAGAGACATTGTATAGATATTAAATACCGTGTGGTGGTCGTCTTGCCCTCCATTTTCTGGCTGTCCCAGATCTTTACAGTTCCATCATTGGAGCATGTAGCAAAGATCGAGTGCTCGTCGGAGACTCTGATTCGGTTCACGGCAGACTTGTGCTCGTGGAGATGAGCCACTAGAAGACCTTTTGGATGCCACCCTGCAATGTAACAGCTGCAGTTACCAAAGTGGAAATAACCTGTGTGAGGCACACAAGCTAGAAAAACCTCAATCAACTCATTTAAAGTAGTTCAACCAGAGTAAAACCACCCTTTTCAAAAAAGCCACTAGTTACACCATAAGCCTCTAACAAAAAGTTACTTAATTTAGCAATATATCTTTCAAAATAACTTCATGATATTCAGAATTTGATCATAAGCATATTTAGGATATCCTCAATTAGCGTGAAAACATCAAACTTGCCATTACAATTCAAAGGTTTGTGGTCAATATTTTATCAACACTCCCAGTCTCTGTTAATAATATTACAGTACATTACAATTTAATTTATTTATGTGTGTGTCTATCTATCTATCTATCTATCTATCTATCTATCTATACAGAGAGAGAGAGCGCAAGTGAGTGAGTGTGGGGCCTTTGAGTCAAAAATGATGAGATTTCACTGTCCTGTGATGTATAACTAACTAACTAACAAATATATGTGACTGCTGTACCTGGCAGTGGAGGCCTGCTCTCCCATTCTGCACTCTCCATCATCTGTTTGGCCATGCGCTCTGCATTGCATTGCTCTCTTTTCTGCTGCACCAGCTGCTGTAGCTCTGCCTTGCATGTGGTGATGCGCCGTTGGTACGTGGACGCTCCGGTTACAGACTGTACCACTTGAATATTAGGGAGTGCTGTGGTTTTCCTGGGCTGCATGGCTCCACCTTCAGGAATCTGCAGATGAAGAGCAATGGGTAGCATTTAAGATATTAGTCTTTTAACATTATAATTTAGGAACAACATGCTGCTAATACATTTAATCTGGGAAAATCCAGCACATTCCTGCATGTTTGTGCAAACGTGACGGAAAATATCAAATGACTGATATGATTCAAAACCTTTCAAGACTACAAAGCTACAACATGGACAAATGGACACTAAAAAAGGTGTTGATGACAAAAAGATGATGGAAGAGGCTGAATGGAGAGGGCAAAGAAAGAGCAGGGGAGGGACGATAGCACACTGTCGGCTCAGCGGTCGACCTGGGCTGAGGATGGAACATGAGGGAGGTTAAGAGTCTGTGAGGAACTCTCAGATTGCAGGCGCTCTCCGGCCAGAGCTCCGTTGGGCTCCCCACCACTGCTCGGAACTAGAACATTAGGTACCGTCGAGGGCGTCTGCGCCAAGCTGGGAGGGTCCAGAGAACCAAACATGCTCTTCCACTCTTCATTCAAGTTGGAGTCCTGTTTCATATGTTTGCGAGCTGCCAGAAAAGAAACAAAATTGACCCATTTTAAAAGTGGTTCTGATAGAAGATGCATTTCTGGTCTCTAAAACACTTGATGCTCCGTAAAAGTGTTAACATTCGGACTGACACATGTAAAAGAAATCAGGCAATTGATTAAGTCAGCACAATCACATAGTACTTAAGTAAATTAAAATTAGTTCCAAAAGGGAATCTTTTAATAGAACAGGAGCAAACAGAATAAAACTTCTCAAATGCACTAGAACTGCACTAGGGGACTCTACAATATGTTGAGAGCATTAACTCTCTCGCAAATAAATCTGCAATATTTTAAACCACCTGTAACTTCATCTATAGCTACAGTTTTACAAGCCCAGCTTCAATTTTATTTTAATTTTCACACTAGCTCAAAAAGTGTGTAAGGACTAATAAAGTATAAATTTATCCTCAAAGTTATATCTGATCATATAAGTGATATATCAACTTCTGCTTCCATTGCTACTAGGAAATCAACGAAAAATAAAAAAAATTGCAAATACCACCATTTAAATGTTTGGGGTCAGCAAGACTTTGAAATGTTTTTGGAAAAAGTCTCACAAAGGCTGCATTTATTTGATTAAAAATACAGTAAAAGCAGTAATTTTACAATTAAGATAGTACAACTTGAAATTAAAAAGAACAACAAAATTTGAAATAGAAATTTGCAAGAATGCATTCTTGCTTTTTTTTTAATGCTAGTGTATAACTGGGTAGTCTAGGACCTTTTATGACTGAATTAATTTAGTTACCAGCAACACGATTATGGCAAATCTTAATTGTCGATTATTCCCTTAAAATTGTAATTGCGACTTATCACAAGCTGAAAATACTGTTTGGTTTGTAACAAACTGACTCCAACAAAAAAGCATTATTAGCCAACATGAGCTGCCATGCAAAACAAAATGGGTCTATCCACATCACATCTGCCTGTTAATGTGAATTCTGAGTTAGTCAAAGCAAGTGATTATAACTTCAAACAGAGCTCAGCTGCCTGAGACCTAAACAATATACCAGAGGCAGAAGGGATGAAGTCTGTAAACAAATAAAAATAAAATACATTCATTTTAAATGGTGACACAATGACATAAGAAACATACATATATCCTCAAATAACAGTAAATATGAATGCAGAAAGTGTGTCACCCACCTCTCTTATCTTCAGACTCCTGCTTAGGCTTGATGAGGTCCACCTGTCGGCCAGTGATGCCCAGTGTACCGAGATCAATGACTCCGCTGTGGGCTCCATCACTCAAGTGGCTCTGGTCTATGATGTTGGCTTTGGCCTTGTTGGACTTGAGCATGAAGTCTTTCAGAGCTAAGAGCTTGTCCTCCTCAGCCTCTGTCATTCCCTGAAAGGAATCACATGAAAACAGCTTAACTTGATTTATACAAGTGTGTCATGAGGCAACATGCCTTATTGTTCCTGCAACAACCCTTCTATCAACCAACCATAGCTCGGGATTAGGGTTAGAGCCAGGGCTATGGCTTTTCATAACAGAAATGTTGTTCTAAAACAAAGTAATTTATTTCCTCATTTAAAAATTTTGGACAAAGAAATCTGAACAAGCAGCCTTATACATTTGTAAAGACAATAAAACTTAAGTAAAATTCAATAAATCAATAGTAATTAAAAAAAAAAAAAAAAGAAACTAATTTTATTCCTGACCTGTGAAAGAAGTTTCTTTAGCAGCTGGGCAATTGCGGGATCCTCAGGAACAGGGCATTCTGGGATGGAGCCGTTGCGCTTTTTTTGGCGGAGTAACAGGTGTCTGAAGAGGCTTCCAATGTCTTTGGAACGCAGTGCATAGTCAAAGATGGAGCGACTTACAGGCTCTTTCAGCACACTGAGCAACACAATCTCCTTATCAATCTGTCCAAAGGCAAAAAGAGAGTTTAACCAATATGAAAATTGACATCATTTACTCACCCTCATGTCCTTCCAAACCTGTATAACTTCCTTTCTTCCATGAATTGAAAAAGAAAATATTATTCAGAGTAGTTGTGACTAATCACCTGTATAATAGGCTGTGTGATGAAAGGGTTGAGATGGGGCATGAGTTTGCAGTAGATGTCAGCGATGTTTAGGTGCTGAGCGACAACGGTGATGAAACCCACGGCTCCATAGCGGATCCACAGATTAGGGTGACACAAGAAAGGAGCTGTGGGACAATAACATTTTAAATAATAATTACTTTGTATAATTTATTAAGCACATTATACAATGGTATACAAAAGAACAGAATTTCTCTTACCAATATCACTGACAAACTCGTAGATGTGAGGTTTCTGCAGTAGCCCCAGCTGACACATGCAAGTGAGAGCATTGAGAGCTTTATAAATGACAAACTCCTCCACGTCACTCAGGCCTTGCTGCAGAAGAGGCTTTAGGATGGAGGAACTCTGCCAGCCCACATATGCTGCTACACCTGCAGGGAGAAGGAGATTTGGTTGAATGTTGCAAGAGATTGTCTGATATTATATGAAGTGATGTGACGGCAACCTACCTACTATGCTGTCAAAGAAAGCGCCACGGAGGTGCCAGTCATTCTTGTCATTGAGGAAGGTGATCATGTGGGAGAGGAGGACATCATTGGCTTTCTGCCTGCCAAAGAACACGCAGAGGCGGGTGATGCCATTCTCCATCAGTGTCTGTTTGACGATGTTCTCAGGGTCGCTCAGTAAAGTCACCACCTTCTGCTGAACCATCTCATGCAAGGCCTGCAGCTCTTTAGACAAGGGATGGATCATATGCACAGCATTTTAATGACAGCATTAGAATGTTTCCATGCAAGCTGTTTATTTCTGAAGTGCATAAAGTGAGATCTTACATTTTGATTTTACTTTCTTTTAAGAGTACTATAAAAGTGAGATTTTATTGAAGGACAAACATTTACCTGAATCATAGTTTTCATTGGGTTGAAGCGTATCTTCTGTGTCCTCCCCATTGATGTCTTGTTCAGAGCTCAAATTATTCTCCTGCACCAGCTCCAGAAAACGCAGTGCCGTCTCAGCCAAATGCGCAATGTTCTCTATAATATATAATATAATGTAATGTAATATAATGTTCATATGTTATGGGTTGATCTTTTTTTTTTTTTTTTTTTTTTTTTTGACAAAAATGTCTTACGATCATCCAGGCTGCACTTTTTACAAAGATACAGTGAAAACAGTAATATTTTCAAATATCCTTACAATTTTAAAACTGCTTTATATTATATTTTGAATTGTAATCTGTAAAAGACTAATTACAAAATGTAAAAGTATACTAGCTGTCACTTTTGTACAATTTAATGCATCCTTACAGAATAAAAGTATGAATTGTCTCTTTAAAAAAATCTTACTGAAACCATACTTTTAAACAGTAATATAATACAATGAATTATATTAAATTATATAAATATGTTTAAGTGAATATAAAATGGCTTTCAAAATCCATTGTACTTCTGTGACTTAAGAAATATCAAAGAATTTCCCATTTAAAAGATTTAATTTCTCAAATTATTTTTTATTTAAAATCAGACACTAATTGGATTGTGAAAACTATTAACACATATAAAAAGAGCAATTTAGAGTAGACAATTTAGAAACTATTAATTCAGGCATTTTCTAGTACTAGAATACCTGCATAAGCAAGTCTGACAATTGTGGCTTCATCTTGGGCCAAGTGCGCAATGCCAGGTAAAATGTATTCTGGGTAGATATTGACATCATTGCGAGGAACCTCCTTGACCAGTGCCAGGACTTTAGTCAGTGTGCGGACAGCCTCAGCCCTGACTCGCGGCATAGAGTCATTGCAGAAGTGCAGTAAGTAAGGTGTAATCCTGTCCAGCACAATCTCCACATTCAGCCGGCCAGCCAGATGAAGAATCAGCTCCAGCGCTGCCAGCTTGGAGTCGCAGAAACGCAGTGTCTGAAGACAGGATGTAATCACTGACACCAGCACGACCAGCCCTTGCTCCTTGGATGAACTAAGCTCTTGAGACGCCTTCTCCTGTTTTTCACTCTTCCCCGTCTGCCCGACACTGCACAGGTTATTGAGGATGTTCTCCAGGTTTTTACGAATCACCAACACCCTCTCGTCAGCAGACTGGAAGGTTTCCTTGGCAAACTGTGCCATGTAGGGCTGAAGGAAGGTATAAAAGATTTCTGGGAAAGCTTTGCCTCGCTGCTGCTTTAGATATTCTTCAGCTGTCAGACGCTTTTCCGGTTCTCGCTGCACCATTTGTGCCACCTGCAGAGAGTGGATGAAATTATGCAGAGTACCACCTAGTATTTAACTAAGAGTACTAACTAGTATCATATTATTTATTAAATGTGTTGTTTAGTATATAATGTATTAAATAAATTCAAAAGACCATTCAAAAGATTAGGGTCAGTAAGATTTTTTTTTTAAAGAAATTCATAGTTTTATACAGCAAGGATTCATTAAATTGATCAAAAGTGACAGTAAAGACATTCAAAATGTTACAAAAAATTTATATTTCTATTCTTCTGAACTTCGTAGTTATTAAAGAATCCCTAAAAGTATCAACGTTTCCACAAAAATACTAACCTACACAATTCCTTTCAACATTAATAATAATAATAATAATAATAATAATAAATGTTTCTTGAGCACCAAATCTGCATATTAGAATAATTTCTGAAAGATCATGTGACACAGAAGCCCACAGGAATGGCTGCTGAAAATTAATCTTTGCCATCGCGGAAATAAATTTAATTAAAAAATATATTAAAATAGTAAAGTTATTTTAAATTGTAATAATATTTCACAATATTTCTGCTTTTTACTGTATTTCTGATCAAAGAAAAGCAGTCTCAGTAAGCTTAAGAAAATTCAAAACATTTTCAAATAATATTTAAAATCCCAAATTTTTGAATGGTAGTGTAAACATTTGTAAAATAATGTGAAATAATATACAGTATCAAAAATCTCATAAGAATATAAATGCTACCAGTTCTCTAATACTGCGATCTTCGATTTTCATCAGCACTTGTTCGGTTTGGAAAAGTCCTTTACGGTAAGCCAGCAGTTGTGAGAGGTCGAAGAGTGGGACACCCTCTGTAAACAACTCTGCAATCACACAACCTATCAAAAGAAAATCAAAAAGAAAGATCTTTGAAAAATGTCATATTAATGCATCGGCTTTAAGCAAACAGAAAACAATATAATGGTGATGGATACCAGCTGAGAAAATGTCCATGGGCTGCTTGAGTTCTCCCCTGGTCCTCTGGCTATTGCTGGAGAGATCCACAAGCGGAGTTGTCTGGTCACTTTCTGTGGCAAACATGCTGCCATCCACAAATCTCTCTGGTGCAATGTAGCACGTTCTCCTCCTGGACGTGTCAAAGAAGTAGTTGAAATCTGCAGGGTTGTCTTCAGGCAAGTATGTAGGTTTAAAACTAGCAAAGTCTGTGAGAAGCACCCAGTTCCAGCTTGTCACCATAACATTCTCCGTTTTAATATCACCATGACGCACTCCAGATTTATGGGCCTGGTCCACAGCATTGAGGAGCTGGAAGGCGATCCACTTCTTCTCCACATTGTTGAGGAACGGTCGCGTACTGATACGGTCATACAAGTTATCCCGGACATACTGTCGAAATAGTATGGCCGCTTTCTCAGTTAGTGTGGCTTTTTGAAAAGGCAGACAGTTCTGACAGGAGTGCAGTCTGATTTTCAGTTCCTCCAGCTCTTGTTTGTAGCTGGTTAGGGGCAGAGAGGGGTCCTGGATCGCAAAGACCTTAACCACAACCAGTCCTTCTCTATGTTTCGCCCGGGCCACTTTGAAAAACCGTGTACTGCCCAGACTTTTGTCATATTCGTAATCATGGATGTCAGAGAAGTAGCTGTCCACTGAAAGAATCTGCGATGGAGCAATTCCAGCCAGCTGGTTTCCCATCTCGCTGGATCAGAGATGGTTGCCCTCAAAGACAAATTTAGACCTATGATAGATAGATAGATAGATAGATAGATAGATAGATAGATAGATAGATAGATAGATAGATAGATAGATGGTTCTGCTGATTATTACAAAAATCTGATTTTTCTTAAAATAATTACTAATAATTGGAGTAGATGCATGTAAAGTTTTGTCATACATTTAGGATAGTCATCAAATTCAGTATACAGTATTCTTCACACACAGTGTCACGAGACATAAAACGCTGCATCATGTCTGTTAGCAATGCTACAAAACATAAAACTCCAAATATTCACATTATTGCAATTTTCTCTAGATATAAGTTGGCAGTTATAACGTACTATGTCACATACATGTGCGTATTTATTGTTTACAGCACTTATGTAAAAATAAACCGCTGTTTACCTGATTCTTTGAGCCCAGCGCGCTGTCAACTAACCGACTGGTTAGCAAGAACTGTTTCTTCCCACCTTCCTCAAAATGACATTCTACATTTTGCACAAGTTAAAACGAACGTTACTAACAAACATGTCAAATCATACGAACGATACAACACACAGACATTTACTTAAAAGAGCCGCTTCGTTTGTTATTATGTCCTAGGAGTGAACCAGAGGTGTGCGTCTCCATGGGCTGATCTGAGATCTGTTCCTCAGCTCTTTGGCGATACGCTATTGGATGAAATGCCTCAGGTGTCTGATCCCAGATCAGCCGGCAAACCGGAAACCGGAAGCTATCACTCGGGATTTTCGGACTTTAGTTGTGGAGTCATTGCAATGCGTCAGAGGCGTTACTGAGGCCGACTTTTATTAGTTTATTTGCATGTTTTGACATTATTAAAGCACGCTTTCTCTCTCTAAAAAAAAAGATTATTTATCTTTTGACGCTATGGCGCTGCTCAGAGGATTGACCGTGTTAAATAGAGTTTCTCCAAACAAGTGTTTCACACCAGCACGAGTAAGAATTTAATGTTGTCCATGCGCACTTTAGATTTTGTGCATGTATTTGCAATTTAATTTCGAAATCTCATAAAATACTGCGAATATAAAGTCATTTCTTTACCTGGGACTTTAGGTAAATAAACCATATATAAAATATAAGGTTGTACCTTTAAGTGTGCATTTTATAGAATTTAGATAGCTTGTAAAGTGTGTTATATTTGGTTTAAATTATCTCTTTTAATTGTAGTATGTGCACTGAATGGGAAAATCATGTCTTTCAAACTTGATTTTTCATTTGAGATGTATTGCATGAATTAGAATGTACAATTCTCTAGCTTAAGTAGTAATTGTTTACATTGGCATTGTCCTGATGACCTTTCACCCATTTTCTATTTATAATGGCTACTATATTTTTCCTGACTGAGTTCATGTATTAAAACAAAATGACCCTCTTTGCATCCTTTAACAGATGTTTGGAAATGGGACAAACACTTTATACCAGAGCGGTCCTCAAGCTAGATTCTTCCCACCTTCTGAGAGTGTTATGCTTCTCCCAGGAACTTACAAGAACAAAGTGGCCTTCATCACTGGAGGAGGAACGGGACTCGGAAAAGCCATGACCACCACTCTGTCTTCACTGGGAGCAGAGTGCGTGATAGCCAGCAGGTTAGTTATCTCATTACAATTAAAAAGTATTAAGCAGCACAATTGTGCCTGACATTGATAGTAAGAAGTGTTTCTTGAGCACCAAATTAGCATATTTGAGTGATTTCTGAAGGATCATGTGATACCGAAGACTGCAGTGATTGCTGCTGAAAATTCAGCTTTGCCCTCACAGGAATAAATTACATTTTAAAACATGCAAATAGGAAACAGTTATTTTTGTTATACTAAATGCACTAAAAAAAATCTTACTTTTACCTCATTTTCACTTTGTATTGTAGGTCTTTCAGTTCTTGAATAATTGCTAATGCACCCTACAAACAAAGCCAAAAGCTTAAATCAATTTTAATTAGAGTGATAATTTGTGTTAAGCCTTCTGTCATCACATCACTTCCAGAAATCTTGAAGTTTTGAAGAAAACAGCAGATGAAATCTCACAACAGACGGGAAACAAGGTACCTCTGCTTTAGAAAGTCTATGCAAACATTGTCATATTCTTACAGCGATTCAGATTATGGTGAAGAACTTGTTTTCATCCTCCTAGAGTTTGATAAATGTGTTCATGTTTCAGGTCCATGCCGTCCAGTGTAATGTTAGAGACCCTGCTTCAGTGGAGGCCGCTGTTGACCAGCTTGTCAATGATGTCGGCCTGCCTGATGTAGGTCTAGGTCTCCATCTTAACAGCAGTGATGCAATAGATTCAGCCAAATACACAAAACTGTTTCTGATATGCATTGCTAACCCACAGGTGGTGATAAACAATGCTGCTGGAAACTTCATCTCTCCGTCAGAGAAACTTTCCCCCAATGCCTGGAGAACCATCACTGACATAGTGCTGAACGGCACTGCATATGTCACGCTAGACATCGGGAAACGCCTCATCAAGGCTGATAAAGGTTAGTATTATTTTTAAAGAGATGTAGCAAAGTAGCTGTAGGGTAATTCAGCTTTAATTATGAAAGAAAGATAGCTTACCGTTACAAACAGTAGAGCATCGCTCTAGCAATGCTGAGGTCATAGGTTTGATTACCAGGGAATGCATGAACTAATAAAAAAAAAATGTGTACCTGGAATGCAATGTAAATCTCTTTCTGGATAAAAGCTTCTGCAAAATGCATAAATACATGAAACGGTTGTTGGATAGGTTGAATGGAAGTGGTTGAGTTGGAGTACATAACCACTAGAGGGCAGTAAGAGCAAACAAAAAAAGAGTACACAAGTCGCTGACATTCTGCTGTGTTTCTCTTAGTGATTATTTAATAGTTAACAGAATGTTTTGAATTTAACAGAAAGTTCTATCAATCACAACTCTGAAAAACATTTGTGTTGTCCCTCGGTTTGTAAAAATTGAGGGGAAAAAAGTGTGAAATTACATGCCCTTGATATTGCTTTGAAATAATTGTTTAAAATGTACATCATTCCAAAAGTACAGCCAGAAAATTACACACTTTTACATGCAAACATGGTAAACATCATATTAAATCAGAAATGTATAACCAAAAGTCCATCCACCTAGAACTGCAGTCCCATTGCTAAAAGGACAGTTTAGATAATTTTATTATTTTTTTTTTTTGTACTTAAGAATTTATATTAGAACCAAAAGTCCAGTTGTACATTTCTGTTCTTAACAGTGGCCCTAAGCATCATGTCAGGGTCAAACTTTTAAGTGCATTTTGTTTTATAGTGACACATCAAAATTATTTTCTGTGGTGACTGGCCACAAATGATGTCGGTAGAGATAATTATTGAACCCCAGAACATTTCTTTATTTTTACATTACTGTTCAATTTTTTTATTTTATTTTATTCAGCAAGTTTGCATTAAATTGATCAAAAGAGAAAGTAAAGACATTGGTAATGTTACAAAATGTATTTCAAATTAATGCTGTTCTTTTCAGCTTTCCATTCATCAAATAACCCTGAAATGATGTGTCACCATTTGCATAAAAGTATCAACAAATCTGCATATTAGAATCATTTCTGAGGAGTAATGGATGCTGAAAATTCAGCTTTGCCATCACAGGAATAAATTACATTTTAAAATATATTAAAATGGGAAACAGTTGTTTTAAATTGTAATAATATTTCACAATATTGTTGTTTTTACTGTGATTTTGATCAAATAAATGCAGCCTTGGAGTGCACAAGATCTATGGTTGTGCAGATGATCCATGTTTTTCTTCTTTTGCCCATTGTCGTGATGCTTCTGCTGTAATGAGGTTGCCTGTGGCTTCTTGCACATCCCATGAGCAATGCTTTTGGAAATGTGGCATAAAAAGTTGTCAAAATGTGAGATTTTGTTTTGGTAATCAAGCCTGTTTTTATAATAGGCTAATTTATGTGCATTCATGCTGTTCTCTGCTCTCTTTGTTTTGTTTTTTTTAAGATAACAGCTTCTAGCTGTAACCAGTAAGCCACAGTGTAATCACTTCTCCGTAAATTAAGACATCATTAGTCTTTATGTACATTTACTTTTCAATGATAAGGTCCAAGTTTGTGTGTGGGTACCATGACAACAAGCAAGATAAGATGATTCCGGTTCATTGCGTCAGTTATGTTTGTGTATGTTTGTGTTTTTGTGTGTGTGTGTGTGTGTGTGTGTGTGTGTGTGTGTGTGTGCACGTTCTTGTGACACATCAGGACACAAATTTGTATAATGACAAGGGTATGACATAGGTATAACAAGGAGAAGGTGACTATTCAGGACATTACCCCATGTCCCCACTTTTCAAAACGCATGTAAATCACACAGAATGGAGTGTATTGAAAATCTGAAATAGCACAAAGTTTCCTGTGAGCGGTTGGGTTTGTGTAGGGCGATAGAATATACAGTTTGTACAGTATACAAGCCATTACTCCTGTGTGTGTGTGTGTGTGTGTGTGTGTGTGTGTGTGTGTGTGTGTGTGTGTGTGTGTGTGTGTGTGTGTGTGAATTAGCTGCTCAGATTCAGACATCCAGCCTTTCACTTGATTATTTTGACCTCTTTCTCCTTCCTTGAACATTGTTATTACAGACTGTTCAATTACTCCACTAACTCGAAGTGCAAAGATAATATATTATTGATAACAACTCTGACCTTCACGATACAGCGTGTTTAATCATAATCTCATTGTGTCACAGGTGATCTGAAGCGTAGTTTCATCTCATTTGAGGCAACAGAAACTGATAATCTTGTTGAATTTATTCATTTAAAGGTGCTGCGTTTCTGGCCATCACCACAATCTATGCTGAGAGTGGCTCAGGTTTTGTTGTTCCAAGTGCTGCTGCTAAAGCTGGAGTGGAGACGCTTTGCACGTATGTACTTTGTTACAACACAGACATGTTTTTTAGGACAAGTTCTCCTGGCAGGCTGTGGTACCTTTGAGAATCAGGTTCTCCTGTCAAATGCCTTTCTAATATATTCTTGGGGAGCTGCATATATTATCATAACGAAGGTGCTATGTTTCATTTACATTTTAATTGTAAGATGGGGATCTTGATCCCCTCCCCTTAAGGAGTGTTAAATATGCCGAAAATACAACAGGGAGAGGTGAACAGCACACTATCTAACTGATGATTCAGATCACTAGCTCATTAATAATATAATATCTGCTGTAATGTTAAGTTCAATGACAGGATTTATATATTTATGTTAATACATTTTTTATATATGATGCTACGTATACATACAGAATTTTATATTTTTATTTAGTAGTTATGTAAAAAAAAAGTTGCTTATCTGAATCCATTGCCTTGCCTTTAATTAAAATAAATAAATAAAAATTATATTAGTAGAGCAAAGATTTGAATATAATTATGTAAATATGAATATAGATATATCTTAAATATTGTATTATTATTATTGTTATTCTTTTTTTATTTAGGTCATAATGTGTTTTTTTTTTATCTGTCCAGTTCTTACTAATATTAATATTAGTACTTTTTGTACTTGGAATTTTTAATGTGTTTTCAGACTTTAGGGCCCTACAGTACTTGTTTAACAGATTTGCACCCTACAAAAATCTCTTTTGCTCAGTTGAAAAGTGGCCACATAATTGCACTCTGATTTGAAGTGTTCTATACATTCTGCACATAAGATCGCCAGAGCCTTAACAGCCCTTTGATTGCATTTTCCTTGGCTTGACCATGAGCCACTATGTTTGCTATTGCTTACCCTGTGTGATAAACCTAATGGAAAAAAATCTGTCTCGGGAAGATAATTGCAGCAGAAGCCGTGTTGGCCATGTCTTGATAGATAGGATGACCAGATGTCCCCAAAAAGTGGGACAAATTTCAAATAAATCAGAGGATGTGTAAAAGGTCTGACTGATTCCATCTACCCACAGGTCTCTGGCAGCAGAGTGGGGCAGATACGGCATGAGATTCAACATTATTCAACCAGGACCAATCAAAACCAAGGTAGTGTGCTTTTTTTTTTATTTTTAAGTTGCTCTTCTCTGAACATGTTATCATCCAACCCTAGGTGTGTTCAGAGAGAAGTTGTGAAGTCCATTTTGTGAGTGAATCATGCTTTCTAGTCGGATCATTTCAGTGAAAACTAGCTTGAATGATTGGTTTACAAATCAGACTGATCCATTTCTTGAGTTCAACTCTGAATCAATCCAGTTTGGATTATTTTCTGTCTTTAAAGCTTTACTTTTTTTTTAATTTTATAAAATCCATCTGAAAAAAAGGTGCTTTTCAGTGACTCCTCCGGTATCTTTCTGAGGTGCCTTCAGCAGACTGGATCCCACTGGTGCGTTTGAGAAGTTGATGTTAGAGACTGTAGCCGTGGGTCGTCTGGGAACTCCTGCAGAGATCGCCAACCTTGCCGCCTACCTCTGCAGCGATTATGCCAGCTGGGTATCAGGCGCGGTGAGTTCGGTGACCTTGCGTGAAAAGTGCTTTGTCTCTCTAGACGAGAGCTCACCTAGCATCATCCCCACAGGGCCTCTCCGTTTACAGCCAAATGAAAACGGAGCCAAGGGCACACACTCCCCCCCCTCTTTCCCTCTCTGAGTATCTGAGGGAATTTTGTGAAGAATTAGAGAAAAAAATAGTGCTCTAGAGATCAATATGGAATTATATGGTCCGGCGCATTACTGTAATGGCCCTATACTTATAAAGTTAAGGAGCCCTGACAGGGCAGCTAATATGTTTTTCACAGTGAAAGATAAATTTCAGTCTCATATATCTCCTGTTTCCTCACAGATCATTCGAATGGATGGTGGTGAATATGTCTCCCTTGCTGGCGAGTTTAATGGCTTGAAAAAGGGGACCCCCCCCCCCCCCACCAAAGTCATTCATTTAGAAATTTACAATGGGGAGTTTTTATTACTTTATTTATTATATGTTTACCTTGATTTTATTTGCTAGGTCACAAAGGAGCAATGGGCCATTATGGAAGCAATGATCAGAAACACAAAAGGATCATAAACCTCTGAAACAGAAGTAACTCGGCACTAATGACAGTCCTAATCTCAATCTTCCGTTGTAGCACCGAGGGTCAACTATTTTGAAAGATGATTTTTAGATTGTGTAAACTGAGACTTAAATTGTCCGGCACATACAAATATCCATTCAGTGACATGTTTATCACATGTCTGTAATGGGCTGTAACGAATTGTTGTGTGGAGTTTTTGAGCTGTGCTGAGTATAGATATTGTGTACTTTTTGACCTGTCTGCCATTTCTGCCTTAACTATCCATTGTAGCAATAGCAATTACACTCTGCATGCTGTAAACATGTAGGTTACGATTTTTTTTACCCTACACACTGCCCCTGTACTCTGGGATAGACTCCAGCATTCCCGCAATCCTAAGCAGTTTGGAGAATGGATGGGTGGATAGACCGTTTTGATAAATCCCACAAAAACATGTTTAAAAGCATATAAAAACAATCAGCCTGACCTTTTATGGCAACAAAGTGTTAGAAGTCTTACAGTAACTATCAACATCCTTATGATGTAATGATGAAGTAGATGATATTTTGGTATACATTAACCTGTTTCCTGCTTAGAAATTCATTTTGTCAAAATTATATATATTCTGTAGAATAAATGCTGCCTTAATTCTTGTATTATTCTTGTTCAATTTTCAATTTGAGGATAAAAAAAAATAAAAAAGGCAAATAATTGATTTAATTGCTTTGTATCTCTGACGTTTCTTTAAAAATTGAAAGTGTTTTTCAACCAGGCTCCACTAAAAAAAAAAAACACATTAATTTCTTTATATTCATATTTTCTTTTCCTTTTCTTAGCCATTTCGTCCCATTGGTTTCCAATTCATATTACTTTACTGCTTGTGGTGGAGAAAAAGTCTTTTTTGTCTTGTGCTCTTGACAGCATCTGAGAGTATAGGACACAAAAAAGATATGATACCCTTAGGAAAAATGTTTTTTTTCTTGTTGACCTGCTCTTGTTAATGGTACAGTATATAGTGAATTATAATGCTTGTATAGTACAGATAATCACGTATAAGTCTTACTCTTTGTTGAATGTGTGACGTTCAATTTTATGTATACAGACTTACACACTACCGTTCAAAAGTTTGAGGTCAGTAAGATAGATAGATAGATAGATAGATAGATATATATATATATATATATATATATATATATATATATATAATTTTTTTTTTTTTAAATAAAAGTAAAACAGTAATATTACGAAATTACTATTTAAAATATCTCATTTACATTTGATTTGGTGATGTGGATTTGGTACTGAAGTTCTTTCTTTGATGAAAAGAAAGTTCAAAAGAACAATTTATTTGAAATAGAAATCTAATGTACCAGTGTAAATGTATTAACTAAATACAATTTTTCTTTTCTTTTATAAAAACGTATTGATTTTTGAATGGTAGTGTAATCATTTAATATATTATGTAGTAATAGATGTATTTAAATGTTTAATTTAATTTAATATTTGCTGGGCAAAGCCTGAGTCTTGATGGTTTTAGGCCTCAATATGTCCTTATAGTCATTAGTGCTAAATATCAGTTAGCCTTAATAGTGGCATTTTCAGGTCAAGCCTAAATCACTGGATATTACTGGCAGGGTGCTAAAATAGCTCATTAATTGGCATCAAAATTCTGGTATGAAAACAGTTTTCTGGCTACAGCGCTTGAGGGGAAAAGGCATTTCTCTCGAATGCCATTCATCTTTGGTGTTCCGTTCCAAAGGTGTCTAATCGAAATTCCATGCATAAAATCCTGATATAGATATGAAAAATGTGAAAATCAAATGCATTTTCAATACGCTGCTATCCTAGTTGATTTAGTTTCTCTCAACATTCCAGCTAAATAAACAGGTTTTAGGCAGAGTGTTTCTGTTTGTTCACAATGACACAAGTTTTATGTCTTGCTTTGTCCGCTTTGGGAAGGTCAACTGTTCAATTATAAGATAAGATCATGATCTGTTGAAACTTTAAATGGGAAGGAGAACTCTACTGAGAGATGCTTTGTTTTTTTGCTAGAACTCTCCAACCCCCGCTTTATGTTCACATACTGTTTTAAAACCAGGCATACATTTTGAGAATTATTTTATTGACTGAGCAAAATAACATTTGCATGTTGTTAGTGTTGCTACAAATCACACAATGAACTTCTTGAGATGTTCATCATTTACTCATATTGTTCCAAACCTGACTTATTTCTTCTGCGGAACACACACACAAAAGATATTTAGAAGAAACCTTCAACTGTTTTTATCCATACAATGAAAATCAATGGGGTCCAAAACAAATCAGCATTAGATCCCATTGACTTTCATTGTATGGGGGAAAGATACCTTTCCACAGAAGAAAGAATCTCATGCATGTTTACAATTAAAATTAGACAGATTTTTAGGGACTGAGGGATTCATGACACACAACTGGATGCGAGTAGTCAATAAGTTTAATATTTTCTTACACAGTGTCTGTGGTGTTTAGCATAGAGGAGCATGTCCTTTTTTACAGTGCAAAATCTAACATTAGAGACAGGACTGGGGCGATGCATTACATTCGGCATGTGCTTGCAGTCAAAAATACCCCACTAGCAGGGCCTGCCGTCAGTTACAAACATGCATCGCAAAAGTAAATGCAGCCTTTTGGAGTTTTTTTACGCTGGATCCCACCAACAGCATTCTTTGAGGACATTATTGCTTTTGTATATGATATTGTAAGATAAATCAATACTTATTATTATACTTACTGAATAGGTATTTTGGGTATTGAATTGAGATGGGGATACGGTAGCATGTTGGCTTTCTTCTTTTGTTGAGGGAAATGTGTTCATGTATGCAGTGTAGTTTGTAAGTATTGTATCTGTGCCATTGTTAAAAAAATCTGTACACTTAGAAACAGTATAGAAACAACAAATTGAAAAGTATGTGCCACTGGGTTGCCTTTCTATGTGAAATTCATATTCAAAATGAAAGAACGTAAGAGGGTTCTAGCTACTTTACACATCACAGGTGAGCTGAGGACGGGGTTCTGGGATGGTGTGAGTACAGATGAGGGTGTTCACATCTCCTCTGCGCACAACACCAGCGCTAACTCTGTTCTGTAGAGCTTTCCTCCGTCAGACAGAGCCATGATGGCGCTCTTATACGTCGGGATTTTGCTGACTTCCAGAACCTGTCAGAGATCAGAAGAATATCTTCAGTGATTCTTTAGAGCATCTGTCAATGTGGCATTAGAAACGTTCAGTTTTCATGAGTCTCAAAGGCTTTTTTCAGACATGCAGCAATTTTTTTTAAAACCTAAAACGTATAAATATATTGAATTGCATACTGTTTTTACTTTACTACATTTATAAGGTGTGAAATAGCCTGAACAGTTGGTGTCAGTAAGATTTGTTTTATATATTTCTGAGAAATTGATACTTTTATTCAGCAAGGATGCATTAAATTGATTAAAAGTGACAGAAATCTTTGTAACATTATAAATGGGTTTACTATTTCGCATAAATACTGTTCTTTAAACCTTATTAATCAAAGAAAAAAAATGCATCATGGTTTCCACAAAAGAATTAAGCAGCACAAGAGTTTCAACATTGATAATAAAAAGAAATGTTTCTTGATCACCAAATTAATGGATGTGAAATGATCGTGACACTATATATATATGTATATATATATGTATATATATATATATATATATATATATATATATATATATATATATATATATATATATATATATATATATAAACATTTTTAGTTATGAGATCATCTATATGCTAGTTCATCATTTTTAACTTTAAAATGTAATTTTTCTCAGCCGGGAAGATGGAACAACAATATTGATGACTCATCCTGCACTACATAGATTTTTGTCTTATCAGAGGTTATCTAGAATAAAAAGACGACCCCATTCACAGCTAGCAAGTTGCTAATCATGGCTCAGCTGTGATCCAACTGAAGCCAACTGGTTATTTTAGAAAATGGGCCCTGCCAAAACTTCCTGTTTCAATAGGAAATTTGTTGGCACAAGAAAGACAACTGCACTTCATGGAATCTTCGAACCTTGTAGAATGCTGTGCCCCACAGACCATAGTAAGTGCTTTCCTACATGTGCTAATTTTGTTTGTTTCTACAGTCTGAGGGACTGAAGATGTCATTTGTGGTAATCTACAGCTTATAGCTGAAATTGTACTGATCCCGACAATTCCCAATTTTTTTTTTAGTAATAGTTTTATGATGACAGTAGTTTCTCTATCTAGTAGTTTTTCTATCTTCTAAAGCTGAACATTTGCATGCAATCCACATGCATCAGCAGGAGATTAGATTTCTCACTAGTATTATCATTTATGAGTCTGCTTCAGGAAAATAGTTTGTGCTCATCGTGGGCTTCAATTGAGAGTCGGAATACATCAACACATCTCAGAAAATGAAAGCAAGAAACCTCCGATCACCTGGGTTTTTTTTTTTAGATGCATACCTTGTTGTTTTTTTCACAAAGGTCTTTAAGGAGGGCGTCAAGCTCATTTTCATCCATGTAACCGTTCCTGTCCTGGGAGAGGTGGAGAGCATAGTCAACATTAATGAGCACAGATGTGTGACAGCCACTGCGGAAACTCAGCGTCATGCCACTTTACTATCATTTCCTGTATTCTCTTTTCAGACATTAGGGACGCCTCATGCAATGTTCTCTAGGGGAGAGATTGGAAATCAGGGCATTAAGGATCGGTTTTGCACACAGAGTCAATGCAATGACATGCTGGGTCTCGAGGTGCTCATTTGGTGCTCTGAAGAAATAACAGCCAGAGAAAGTGGGCCTGTAACATCCATTAGATAGCTTGAGACAGTTAGACATGCTCCTGAAAAGACAGTGTACGTACTATATGTATTGGCTTTGGTTTAAAAGAAAAGTTCACCCTCAAATTTTTTAACTTTTTTTTAAACCCCTTTTTAATTCACCACCATGCCCTACCAAATCCTTATTTTTTTATCATTTAAATTTTTCATATTTTATATTTCTTATATTTGTAAGAACACAAAAGTAGATTTTATTTTATTTGACTTCAAAATATTGGAATATTATTTTATTGGACTTTTATTTTATTTTACATTATACAGTTCTTGGTCATAAAATAACAGTTCATAGCAACCTGGGCCTGCAAAGATGCTGCAGAACAAATTGTCACACATTGTCAAATTTTATTATATACTTATATAATGTTTTGAAGGTAAAAATAACTTTTTAAATAATTTTTGAGTGAACTATTAACTACTGCATCCATACTGCATCAAAAATAAACTTCATTATGACTTTTCAGGAGGCATTAAAGCATTAAATTAGGAATAAGCCCATCGAATAAGTCTGTATCTCCTTAATACTCGTAAAGTGGCCTTTTAATGAGCTGATGAAAGAACAAGCTCGTCTGTTGCATAGTCCCAGAGCCGATCCTCCCTATACGAAAAGTACTCGAGCTGCGTAGGGCCCCCTTACTCTCAAAGATAATTTTAGTTTCGTTTTTGAATTTGGCCATGCAGTTATGAAAACTGCTTATGTCAGTTAATTTAATGCATTGCATTAAAAAATAAAGAAATTAAAAAAAAAGGAAAGAGCAAACAATATAAGGCCAAACCACATGTCTTCTAAATGCAGAGCAGCAGTCAGTGTGTCTGTAATTGAATGCCTCAGAGCTTTGAGCACATGCTGCCACCTCTAATGTCGCATCATCACTCTGTGATTTCTAATAGCCCAAAAGCGGGTATGTTTGCGTTTGAGCCGGTCTCCATGTGAGTTCGCAACCCGAACCTGCCAATCAATAAAGATCAGGGGTGCTGTCATCAGCAGTGAAGAACTTGCCTATTCAGGGACACAGTAATACATTACAATGGAGCCAGGGCCAAAAGATTCAATGGTGTTGGAGGTGATATTCAGACTGAAAGAGACTACCTTTGCATACTAATGGCTGCTTTCCTCTGGTCTTATACAATTGGAGACACTTTGGCTGATCTATGCATGCTTGGTTATGCATAAAATCAACCAGTATTAAGTTTAGGCTTGAGGTATTTTAAGGCTGTAGGGCATGGGATTTTTATTATTAAATGATATGAAGGAGTGATTGATCAATGCAAGAGACTTACCTGATCATATAACTCAAAAATCTTGTTGAACTCTTTTCTGGCCATTTTTACCCCCTGAAGAAAATATTTGTTCAGTTGTAAGAGATTACGGGTTATTCCAATCCATTTATGGGTTAATTCCTAATGCTGACATACCTGAAATTTTAGTAGAAAATTCTCCTGGTCCGGTAACAGCCTGTTTAAAAAATAAGAGAGTTATTAAGTTAATAGGCAATGATAAATATTCAGAATGAAATTCCAAGCTCACTAACCGTGCCATTTCTGACAGACATAATTTCCCATCTTTATTTGAATCGAAAATTTTCAGCTGTAAAAAAAACAAACAATATATATTCTCTCAAAATGGCAAGTTCTCTAAGGTGACGCAAAATACACATTTTTGATGGGCTGTGCAATTCACCCTGAACTTACTGTAGTCAGTGTGTACTCCTCTAATTTCTTCTCATCATATGGTTTTTTAGCCCTCTGAAGCAGGTCTTTCAAAAAATTCTGAAAAATATAGATTGGAGTCATTAAGTAAGTTTGGGGTCAGTAAGATTATTATTATTTTTTTTATAGATTATTTATTACTTTTCAGGATGCAAATAGATTTTGAACAATAACTTATAAATGTTTAATGACAGAAATACTGTGAGATACACTTCTATCGAAGACGTCAGCATGCATTATTTTAACTTATTTTCTAAATAATTGTGCAAAAATTC
This sequence comes from Cyprinus carpio, assembly GCF_018340385.1. NCBI lineage: Eukaryota > Metazoa > Chordata > Actinopteri > Cypriniformes > Cyprinidae > Cyprinus > Cyprinus carpio. The sequence continues at coordinate 15,160,057 of NC_056587.1, forward strand.
CTGGTGAAAAACCCAAGAATCTGTAGAAAAATCTCCATCAATCAGAGAAACACAAATAAATTGCACTTCTGTGAAGCACTGTAAATGATCCGTTTCTCTACACCCTCAGCTACCTAAATATTTGTACACATTATATGCAGGTCATTTTTAATTTGATCGTCATTTGCAATGCTTCATGGGGATTGTAGTTCTTCCTCTTTGAAGCCTTGTACTTTTTGTCACAAAAAGTTTTGTCTTTTCAAACTAAGACTTTTTAAAATCCCTATGGGAAAAATTTATGAGAAAAATACTTCCATAACTAAGGCTGCTAAAAAAGTGAGCAGGCATTGTTGCACTTGATTAGAGAATATAACCTGCTTTGACCAATCAGTATCCATGACCGGAACTATCCATATTATGTTTATAGTGGTGCTGTCTCCAAAATGCAACATCCATATTTCACACAGCTCTCAGATTTTGCTTTTCCTGCCAGAGGTACATTAGTGGGTCCAAAAACAGTCCAGTGTTGACAGATTGCACTCATCAAATCACTGACTGTAAATCTGGCAGCTGTTCAAAGAAACCTCTCCCTATTTTAATTTAAATGCATAAATCCTCAGTGCTTACTTTACACAAGCTCCTTTGAGGGGTGAATGTGGTTATTAGTGTTGGGCCCAAAATCAAATCTTTTGTTCAGTTTGTTGTCGTACCCTCCAGTCCACATGCTAGAGAAAGACCTCGAGCACTGCTTCTTGACTTCTTGAGAAGGAAACTCCACAGCAGGCTTCAGTATGTCTTAAATAACAAACTTAACTTAAACTTAAGGAATAGTTCACCAAAAAATGAAAAAAAGGAAGAAAAAAAAGCTCTCAGGCCATCCAAGATGTAGATGAGTTTGTTTCTCCACTGGAACAGATTTGGTGAAATTTAGCTTTACATCACTTGCTCACCAATGGATCCTCTGCAGTGATTGGGTGCCGTCAGAATGAGAGTTCAAACTGCTGATAAAAACATCACAATAATCCACAAGTAATCCACATGACTCCCGTCCAACAATTAATGTCTAAAACTATGTGTTTGTTTTGAAAAACTTCATCATTAAGGCTTTTGAATTTTAAATTGTCACTTCTGGCCAAAATGCCAATATGTGAATTTTTTGTGATTATTGTGATGTTTTTAGCAGCTGTTTGGACTGTCATTCTCACTGTAGAGGATCCATTAGTGAACAAGTAATGTAAAGCTACATTTCTCCAAATCTGTTCCAGTGGAGAAAAAAACTCATTTACATCTTGGATGGTCCAAGGGTGAGTAAATTTTCAGCAAATTATTTTTATTTTTTTTGTGAACTCTTCCTTTAAGTAACTGACCCCAAACAGAACCAGAAATGTTACTGTAGTCACATTTCTGAAAAGTTCATGTTGACTTGGTTGTAAAATACAGAGTTAAAGCTGTAGTGTGTCAGTTAAGTCAGAGCAACATACATATCTGAAGGGAAAATAACAGGTTTAAAATTACTATTATTATTTTTACACCTACAGCATTGGGGTCTCTGGGTCCCACAAAAGGAGCATAAAAAGTCAATCTCAGCAGACCATAAACGTTAAGTTACTCAACAAAGAAGACTGAGCTCACATCTTTTAAAAGGTTAAAAGATTGTTTCTTACCCTGAGTTCGTCAGCTTCGATGTATCCACTGTGATCAGCATCATAATTTCTCCAAGCCTGGTGGGAAAATTAATCAATTTAACTATTGGAATTGTTATAGAAAAAAGACTGATGCTGATCTTCAGAATTTACATTTACATTTTTTAAACATCTTTAATCTCTTATGCTCACCAAGGCTGCATTTATTTGATGAAAAATACGGTAATATTGGAAAATATTATTAAAATTTAACATAACAGTTTTCTATTTTAAAATGTTGTTTATTCCTGTAATGGTAAAACTTAAATTTTAACATCATCACTCCAGTCCTCAGTGTCATATGATCCTTCAGAAATCATTCTAATGTGCTGATTTAGTGCTGTAATCACTGTAATTGTATACTTCAAAGACATGCAGTGGTATCATCTATTCTAGTTTGTTTAAACTGTGTACATTTCAGACTCACCTCCATAAATTCTGCACAGGATTTCAGTTGTTGTCTGAAAAATAGCAAGAAGTTTTCCTCTGTAGGTAGTATTTGAACCAGCTGTGAAAGATGTAAAGAAGACGATCAGATCAACAAACTGCACTTTTTGATGAATGTAATTTCACATAAATTCCTATGGGAAAGACAAGTTGACTGTCAGCTATGAAGGGATGTCAGTTTGAGGTGTCAAGAGCTGCTGGATCTGAGAATATCTGCTAAATGATAGCATTTCTGAAATGATGCTCTCAGAGAGCTGCCGACAGCTGCACTGATTGCTGAAAATCCACACGCTTTCACTGCTCTGAATGGGTTAGAGATTCAACAATGTGGACAAGCGATTCTGTTTTCATAAATAATGTTTCGATAGTCAAATGTGGCTCACGGTACTTTTGTTGGATGAAAGAATTTAATAAATGAATAAACATTTTTATTCTCAGGTAAATCAACACAGCAGTATGAGCTAAATGCTGCGCTGTGCTTACATGTCTAGGCTTTTTAATTTTGGAGTCTAAACACTGCAGTTTGTGCCAGGCATTTGGAGAGTCAGAAAATCTTATTATATAATAAAAAAAAACATTATTTTAATACCCTAGCATAGGGTTTGAACTTTCTTACCTCAATGATACCTATTTTCCCGTCAGCATTTTGCTCATATTTCTCCACAAAGGCCTTCATCTTGTCTGTTAGTTCCTGGAAGAAAAAAATAATAATATAATAAACATGCATTCTAAAAAATACATTCTGTAACTCTTAGGCATTTTAACAAAAAATACAGTTTGCTGCAGACTTCAGTGGCTATAATCAAGCTTCCGGCTGTTGCAATCCATTTCTTCTGTCTTCTAAAAGCCATTGATGTGTTAGAAGAAATACGCACAGACAGATGGGATGTGCTGCTATCTTCAGCCCTCATTGCACAATGCTGATTGTGTTTTCATACTGCTTTTGATGCAGATGAGAGGAGTTCTCATTCCTCAAAAAAATCTGCCCATCTCGGCATAGGACACAGAGCGGTGACTGTGCAAAAATCACTCAATTGTGAAACACTTCAGTTCATTCACATGATGGGGTAAGGGTTTTGATGACAGTTAGGCCCCAGACTCCAGAGTTTACTACATCCACTAAAATGCAACCCACCAAGTTTTCGAAACTTTCGCCTGTATACCAAGAGTTATTTGTCTTACTACAGGTTCAGTGAGAATCAGTAGGTTGGCTGAGACAAATGAAGGCATATCCTCAGACAGTCGTCTCTGAGAGGGCATTGCACTGCTGTAGGGCAGACTTCTAAATTGAGTATACTGGAATAAAATGTTTCCAATGTGCTTTGGCATTAGATACAAATGATGTGGGTCATTAAATAAAAAAAATAAAAAAATAAATATTTATTCATTATATTTTGTTGTGTGTGTGTGTGTGTGTGTGTGTGTGTGTGTGTGTGTAGTTGTGTATACAGTTTATATATTTTGTTGTGTATATATTAAAATTCCTTCTAGCTTATAATTAAATTTTACATTTTACATTTTTTTAATTTACCCTTTACATTTTTATATTTGTATTCAGTCATTTCCTTCAACCCCAAATTCCAAATATGAGCAAAACACCTGTACACAAATTGATATGTTGTACAGTGATCCCCCTTTAAAATAAGCACATTTTGTTGCTTTGCAGCCTGAAATGAAGACTGGCACAGTTTTTTTTTTTTTTTTTTTTTTTTTTTTTTTGTTCTCAATGTTCTCAATGTGCCATTGAGAAGGTGATTAGCTACAGCTGATTGAGTTTAAAATTCATTTTTAGGAGGGGTGATCCTTTTTCCTAATTCAGTGATTCTGTTTTTTTATTTATTTTTCTGACATGTTGGTCTTATATCTTTCACTTGGATATTAAGTCGCACTGAGTAAATACAGCTGGATAAAACAAAAACTGTGTCTGTCTTCATTTCACGATGCAAAGCAACAAACTCTCTTCTGTTTAATACACAGAGGATTCTGTGTGATTGGTTGAAAAGGCAATTGATTAATTGTAGAAACATCCTGAAATCCTTGTCCTCTGAGGTTTCTGTCCAGAAAAGTGATCAAAACTACTTAATCCAAATATGCCTGCTTTAACTGACATAACAGTGAGGGAGGGATAAAATCAAAACAATTTAAAGGAACTAGGGAAAAATGAAAATTAAATTTAGTTTAGTTTAGGTCGAACTGCCCTCTTTCAGATAATGATGAACAGAGTGAGTTTGCAATTTTAGTGATGATTAGTAGTAATAAAAAAGTTTGTCTCACAGATACTAAAATGTATGAATTAATTTCAATCTACATAAAACTTATTCGTTTCATACTGAGTAATGTTGTTAATTTGTTCAGTGTTTGTCAGCTCCCATGATGCATTGCAACATGAATAAATTATGCGGTTACTGATCAAGGATTATTGTTTTGCTGCTTGCTGTCTTCATGCTGATGTTGTTGTTTTTGTCATCTTGTGTTAGCTATTTGATGGGTCTTTTTACTCAGTTGATGTTTGTAGATTGGCATCATTATTAGGGCTTGTGTGTTCAGATCCATGTATGTCTATGAAGACATTTTCAGTCTGCCTTCTTCGAGAGTATTAGGCAAACTGACCTGAAGTGGGCACAGATTTAATCTTGTACATGAAACCTGGAAACATGCACTGTCTAGAAGTCTTAAAGTCTGAATAAATTAAATTGCTATATGCAGAGGCCCATGAGAGATATTTAGGGTGCAGTAAAGCACAGCACAATATCATTAGAGGTGTGAAATGACCCAGTGGCTGCTTTTCCTCAGTGCTGTCACAGTCAATCACCTCCTTTTTATGCCTAACAGGGCTGTAACTCAATGACATGGGAATCTCAATAAAGTACATCCACTGGACACCACCACAGAAACAAAATAGAGGACAAGAAAGTCACTGCTTTATGATGTCAGACCAGCTGCACACCTTGGATCTTGCAGTTATAACATAAAGATGGTGTGATTGTAGAGGTTTATTATCAGTGCTGGTAACCTGACGGTTACTTGCTTGTGTAAAAGTGTCAAGGTTTACCTAGTTAGCCGCTGGTGATTGATACTGTAACTATACAATCTGGTTAAAAAAAGGCTGTTTTATCATAATGGACATTTAAAATTAGCGGTGTATTCTAACAGATTTTGTCGTAGGCAACATATATTGGTAATATTTTATATGCATATATTTTATTTTAGATTTTCTGTGCATTTTATTTATTCAGTATTGTATTGTGTTTAGTTTAGTTTAGTTTAGTTTAGTTTAGTATTGTATTAAAGAAGGCCTATGCTTGTTGTGCCATCAGCCAATAAACATTATCAATGTGTTTTATTAGTAGTAGTAGTATATTATTATTATTATTATTATTATTTTACTATTTTATTTTATTTTATTTTATTTATCTTATTTTTTTATCATTTTAGTCAGTAGTGAAGGCAACATTATCAGTATGTTTTGATTGATTGATTGATTGATTGATTGATTGATTGATTGATTGATTGATTGATTGATTGATTGATTGATTGATCGATCGATCGATCGATCGATCGATCGATCGATCGATCGATCGATCGATTTCCTCAAAACATTTCAGTGGTTCCTTTGACCAAACATTTTCAGTCCTTTACTTCCAAGGGTCCTGAACCACCTGAGCAACTGCTATTGAGATGAAAATGCTTCCTATAGGTATTATATTCTGATCCCAGAACAAGCCTTGAGCGTGGCACTTAACCTGGGTTGCTCAGGGAGAAACGTCCATGATGTGAGTGTAGTTTTTCTGCTAAATGGTTACATACTCTGACCTTCATGATGGAACAACTCAAAACTTCACATTTGTTATTATGGCATTTCATTACAATCATTCGGTTACCAATTATTCAGCATATATTCAGTCATTCCCAGCCCTTATGAATGTTGTTTGCTTGGCAGTTTCAGCATGTGTATTTTCCAGACAAGAACAATCCACGATTTGTACCAGTAATGAGTTTCATCCAAGGTCATTCCACTACATCAAGTCTGCATGCAGTTCTCTTCATTGAGCCTTTGGTTCTTTCTTCTTTTTTTCAAGAAACAGTGCATTGCTGTTCTTTATAGATAACAGCATAACCATCAGATTGCAGTTACAAAGAACGGAAGAGTTATTGTAAAACAAACACAAACAAGAATTTATTCTCTATGAAGCAAATGAGGGGAGGAGCCAGCAGCAGATGTGCATGGACCCAGATGGGGAGACAGACTGACTCTAACGTGCTGACTGAGACAAACTGGGACAAAGTCTCTGTCCTCTGTCAGAGCTTTTAACAGGTCTGATAACATGCCACTCCATCATATGATGCAAAGGCAGAATTCATCACTTATTTTAAATGCTAGGACACAAATGTGTAATGCCACTAAAATTACATATTATACATATTATTTCATAATACTAAACATACCAACTTTATGAAATAAACATATTTTACATAATGTTGCCTTTTTTGCTTGAATCTTTATGTACTAGAATACATTTTCCACAACTTTGAATTTTCTGAAAAATTAGCTTCCTAGTTATTTTAATTTGCATGACATTTACTATGTATCATCATATTCTACACATTTCTCTAAAGAATTTTAATGTGGCAAAGCAGTTCAAAAACACAAACCAGTAAAATGTTTGGGTGTGATCCATATTGACATATCTTCTGAATTCATAGTCCAAATGAAACTGGACTAACACAGGAATTTTGTTCAGTTCTGCCCATAGCCGTCATGCAAATCAAACAAAAATGGTCACCAAGAGCCAATAAGATTTAAACAAAATGTGTGTGTCTATATTTATAACTTAATTTTAAATTTGAAGAGAATTTTAAACCTGTGCAAAATGCTTAAGAAAAAAAAAGATTTGGCAATTAACTAAATTATTTTATTCTTATCTTCTTGGGATGTGTCCCATAAATTCCAGCCTGATTGCTCATACCAATATGCAGCAGAAGATTAAAGAAAACCGTGTGACTTACCAGTCCTGCTTGTTTTCGAGCTTGTTGAAGTTCTCTGATAAAATTCTGCAACTCCTTCCCCTCGATATATCCATTACCTGAGAGCATTTACACCCCAAGTCAATGACACAACACAGTTTCAATTCAGATGAAATGAGTCTATTTTAAAACCATCTGAAATGACTATCAATCTTTTTTTTTTTTTTTTTTTTTTTTTTTTATATCCTCAAAGGAAAAAATGAATGTCTGTTAGGTAAGATAAATCAGACAAATGATTTTAACCAAACTTTTGGAAACCAGTTGCAAAGCAGGTGTTATGAATTATCCCAATATTTTTTTCTTCCCAAAAAAAAAAGAAAGAAAAAAATTCATGAAATCCACAAAATAAGGAAATAAATTACCATCGTGGTCATAATGATGGAATATATCCAGGAACTGAGATGCTGAGATCTCTACTCCTTGCAGGTACGCGTTTGCCATGTTTTCTCCGTGTGTCAGGCGCTGATGCGGTGAGTCCGATGCTGTGAGAATGACACTGTGATGTCTCCAGTATTTAAGTGAAGTTCCGCCCCCCTCCCCTCAGCAAAACCCCAGCGCACCTCTGTCTCCGCACACCGCAGGTAGCGCACGGCGCGCACTAGTGCCGACTGCTGAGCTACACAGATGTGAGACGCATTTAAATCAGGACTTCTTTCTGCTCGTATGTCACAGACTCCAACGGAGCTCCAACTTATTTTGGCCAGGAGGTCTTTAGCAAAGTAGGGCTATGTTTTTTACACCAAAAGTATAGTTTCAATAATGTTTCCTATATTAGTCAAATCAGCCGCAGCGCGCATATTTTTAGGCTACATGTCGCAAAATGACAGTTTCTATTACAATAATTTTCGTGCGCTACTATGATAAAGCATGACAGTACGTTCGTTATTTACAGATTTGCACATCACAAATATTTCAGAAAAGGCTTAGTGATAGCGTAGTGAGGCCTGCCTGATTTTTTTTTTAAGTTTCCCCTGAAAGTCATAAAAGTAGCCTATTATCCTCACACTAATCCTTGCATCTAGCTGGACATTTATTTGCAGTTTGGTCCTAAGCAAAATCAAGATGCAAAGTTAATTTTTTGTTCAGAATCAAAAGTAAACTTGTCATGTGATTGCAGTTCTCAGACACATGGCTTTGTATTATATGGAAAGCACTATTGATAGCTTAGCCTTCAGAATTCAGAGATGTCTTTATCCAGGAGGGCAAACTTTTTTGTATGCTCTATGTATGTGTTTTGTGTATAAATTGATTCTAGCGCTGAACTTATGGAATTAATTTTCCTCTTAGCTCTAAGGACATCATTCCCTGGTTCATTTTTCTTGTTAGTTTTCTCTTGTTTTCAGAACATTAATTCATAAAAATGAGCAATGACCCATAAGATAATTGCTCTCCATATGCTAATTAATGGGGCTCTCCCCAATCAAACGATGGCTGGGGCTCTGGTCCTCTGTCATGGCATCCTGCTTGGCAGGAAGACAGGCAGACAGACAGACAGATAGATGGACAGTTCACCACACACAGCCACCCTCATGCAATTATTAACTTCCCTGCTAGTCTGGCAGAGTGAGTGAAATGAGCTTAAATTAGACTACATGATGCTAATGGTGCTTCCAGATGTTATCACAACACAACATTAGTGTTTCTTAGCACTTACTGAAAGAGAGGCATGACAATTTGGCATATGTTTGTGGTGTTGGTCACTATTTGCTCTATAGACACAGATGGATTGGCTGACAGTTGTAGTGTGAACCAAAGCCATTATGAAACACTCCTGCAGAGTATTGTTGTGAGGAGTTTACATCACACCTTAGCAAGTAAACAGTGGCACCTGCACAAGTAAACAACTCATCTACACCTCAGATGCTGAGATACACACCATATATGAGACCTGCAATCAGATTAATTGTAAACTGATTTCAAAAGTTCAGCTTCGATAAATTTTGTTAATCTGGCAAATATGCATGCTGTAGATTCAATAGAGAATGGGAGCCTGACAACACAGCGCGATCCTTTGTGGTATTTTAGTACATGGGAGCTACAGTAGAGACTTAGCAATGAATGTAGACATTTTATATTATTTTATGTTTATATTATTCAACTTTAGATCAAGAACGCTGAAAAAGCACACATATTCCAAGTTGGCAACATTGGGTGGGCACATCTGTGTAACTCAGGTGCAGATTTGAATCTGTGTTGGAAGAAAGTAATTCCACAAATGAGGGTTTTGTAAAAGACACTCTGTGGTTGTTTCTTATTTATTTACACACTTGTGCCATATAACGGTTGTATATAAGCAGTATCATAGACAAGTGCAATATGGCTCTATATCAACACCGCTGTGATTTGGCCGTAGACACAAGGCCACAGGTAATCACAGACGTGCTGATATAGATATATATCATAATCCTGCTTGTGTGATATTGCCCATATAATAACTTGAATAATAATAATAATATTAAAAATAATATTGCTGCTCTTTTTTTAACCCAAAAGAAGGCTTTGCCATTCCTGTTAGTTTTAACACAGCTGCATATTGTTGTGGTCTGCATAACTTTTTATAATTAATGTAGAAGCACATCTTGAAAACTCTCTTCATTAAAAATGCCTCAGTGTGTGTTATTCATGGAAGAACAATTTATCCATTAAGCAGATCACTGTTGAGCAACCAGTGGGAAATGGGAACCATTTTGGTTATTATTTTTTTGTTTGTCCTGATCACCTTTAGACCTATTTTAAATTATCTCTTAATTGCAAAATTGACCTTGTTTTTTCATAATAAAATTATTGTGATATGAAAACTGCTTACATTCATATTTTACAAAGTAATTCAACGTTTGCTCCCAAGTTAATTGCCACCTATTTTTAGGAGGTTTGATTGCAGCCAGTCTCAGCCTGGACGTCTGGATTTCTCTGATTATTCCACAATAAGCAGTTTTGTGCTTGCTAATGTATGTGTGAGCTTAAATGGTCGAAGTTCAGCCTTATGTTCAGTGAGAGATTTAACAGTCTGAAAAGAGTTTTAAGAGCCGCCTTTCTAGCAGAACCTTAAAAGACTCAAAGACTGTTCAGAAGGGACCAGTATTTCATGCTGACTCCAGAAAACAGGAATGCGAATGTCTGCATTTAAATGAATTTGGGCCGAGCAAACTTTTGGTTTCTGTACTTGACATTCAAAGAAAATCAAAGAAGGTTATGCCCGCAACACCAACACCATCAAAAGTCCTGATTAGGTAAAAATCCATTTTATTGATAAGAATACTCATTATAAGATGGTGCTAATTAGAGGAATTACTTTTTGACCCTCAGAGTTACATCTTAGAGGAGCAAAATTGAAAGTTTTTGTCAGTAAATGAGTAATTCAAAATATTTTGCCCCAAGCTGGTATTTTTACTGAGACATGAATAAAGCAACACCTGCATATAAAAACTCATCTACAGTTCAGATATTGAGATACCATATAATATAAATGAGATTTGCTGTTTTATTGGAAATTGATTTAAAACAATCAAGTCCACCAGTGTTTAACATGATCACCAATGCTTCCTCTCAAAAGTCTATCCAAACAGATAATGCACTGATTTATCATTTCATTCTGCTAATTTGAACATTAGTCATTAATATTTAGATTTTGATGAATTTCTTATTAACATTAGGAATCTGTCAAAATAGACGCATAATAGTATGGATAAATTGATCAGTTACTTCTAAATCGCTTTATTATTATTATTATTAGTTGTTTGGTTCATGATGCGCTGAAAATGATAAATCTATGTCCATAGCATACGCTTATGATAATGGAAAACTCAATGGTGCAAAAACAAATGGGGATAAGAATGGTTATGTGAAAATGCTAAATACATAAGTCGTAAACATTTATGAAAACTTTTGGAATGGATACTGAAATGGATCATTTACTCACACTCATGTGTTTAACAAACCTGTACGACTTTCTTCTGTAGAACACATACACAAAAATATATTTCTTTCTTTTTGAATACATGCAATGAAAGTCAAAGGGGTCCAGTGTTGTTTTGGACCCCATTGACTTTCATTGTATGGACAAAAACAGTTGAAACATTCTTCAAAAACATGCTGAATAAAAATTATAGAATAGCAAATATTTATTTTATATAGAGGTATAGGTGTAGTTACTGCATCTAACAGCAAGGGCTAACTGCTGACGCTAATCAACTAAATATTGTTACACGGGGCGTAATACAATTGCTGATCTTGTCACATATACAAAATTTCTCATCACTAGAATTTTCAACCAACCAGATAAAAAAGGCTAAGCATAACATGAAGCCTTTAAGATCTGTAGCGTACATTCACATGACTTCAACAGTGCCCTCAATTGAGCTGGTTTGATTGAACCTACATGGCATTTGAGTAGATGCAGTTGCTGTTGTTAATGGTCTCCACTTGGTGAGAGCGAGCGATGAAGGTTACGAGCACGTTCTTGAGCATCTCAGTTCTCATCTTGCTGATCTGCAGCACCTCCTCGTGATTCACTTTCTCCTCGTGGCTGTAGTCCAGAGAAACCTTGTTGGTGATCAGTGAGAGACCCAGGACCCGCAGTCCACAATGCTTGGCTACCGTCACCTCAGGAACCGTGCTCATGCCTGAGAGGGCAGCAGGAGGAAAAGAGAAAGAGAGGAAGACTCTTAATTAAATGGCAGTCATCTCTGTTATGGCACAGTAGGTAATTCATTAATAAAGCAGACTGGGTCTGGGTCTCAAGTAATACTTAATGAGGACTATTGGGGTCTTGTTGGATACACAGGAAGAAGGACTCACACAGCAACCGAAATGGACCAGTCACTGGCCGGTCTAGCCAGGGGAGCCCACTTAGCACATACCCCATGGTGCTGCCATTTGGTAATCGAAGCCCAATTATCTAAGACATCATTCAGCTCACTGAAGGCCAGCAGTGAGTATAGTTTATGCCAATCATATGGTTAAGAGAGTTATTAAGATCACTGATTAACCTAAATCACATTGACTGAAGTGGGCTTCTTTAGCCCTTTAGGTGGGCTTAATCTCCATTAGTTAACATTGCAGATCCCCTCTGCTAATTTGGCACATCATCATTAACCAGCTATAATTTTCATGAAAGACCAATTAAAGGAGAGGCACTAAACAGATAAGAAAAAAGTTAAACACTCCAGCTCCTCAGAGAGAGGTCATCTGATGCAGCAATGAGGAACTCACTATACACTGCTGTTATTTATTTATTTATTGTATATACTACTATAGAATATATTGATTTTGAATTAGCTTTTTTCCTATTTTCAGTTTAAGTTAACCACATGGATGTATAGTGCACTTGGACTTGAAAGAAAATCAGTTTCAAAGCACAAACAAAAAGTCATACCAAGGGACTTTTAAGGGTTAAACTGTTGATTACTCATGAGGGTTAATCAGATAAAAATACTAACTTTTTGACTGTGTTTGAAGTTTTTCATATTAAGTGGTCATATGGTTTTTGACAGCTTGGGATGTGCTCTTTCCTGCAGCATCTCTGTACCCTCTTTAATTTTCCATGTGTTTTTGCCGCTTTTTTCCTTGTGTACTGTGATTGTCCATACCAACAGAGTCGCTCCCCAAGATGTGCAGCATGCGTGCCTCAGCGATGGTCTCAAAGTTGGGTCCACTAACCATACAGTAGACACCCTCATGCACAAAATTAGAGTAGCCCAGCTCAGCAGTGATGTCCAAAACAAGTTTCCTCAGGTCTTTGCTGTATGCGTCAGACATGCAAGGAAACCGGATCCCAAATCTGAGGAAGAGATTGAAGAAAATTTCCATAAAACGGAAAACAGTACTGTAAAATATTTCACTTTTTATTCACATTTTATTCTGCCATTTTCTCTCCCTTATCTGCATACCGTTCATCATTGGGTCCACACAGTGGGTGCTGTCCAGCAAACCCTGGCAAGTTAATATGGTCTTTAATGACCATGATGTCTCCCACTTTGAAATCCTGACAAAGACCTCCCGAGGCATTTGTCACAGCAATGGTCTCCACACCCATCAGTTTGAAGATCCGCACGGGGAACGTGACCTGGAAAAATTCCCACAGAAAATACAAGATGTTACTCACAGCACAGAACCTCTCTGATTACTAAACCATCAAATATGTCATTTTCACTTTTAAATTATTAAATTAATGATTCTTAATAAGCCATTGCCTCTTCGATTCAGACATATTTAATGGAATATATGGAAGACAAAGATGTAAAAATAGCATGTGGTATGTGCAGTTTTTGCATCTTCTCAAATTTGGACAAGAGAAGAATCGAAATTACAGAAATAAAGCAAAACAAATATAACAAAACAGGAGACCAACACGGTGCCATTGACAAGGGGAACTAAGCAGTCACCTGGGGCACCACCATCTGGAGGGGGCGCTAATGAGCATCCAAAAGCCCTTGTTAAAGGGTTAGTTAACCCAAAATTAAAATGCTGTCATCATTTGCTCATTCTCAAGTTGTTCCAATCCCATATGAGATTCTTTGTTCTGTTGGCACAAAAGATATTTTGAAAAGTTTTGTCCAGGAATATTTTGAATAATCGTGTCATTATTTATGAATATACTGGAAATATTATTACAATTTTGATTTCGTTCACATAATAAATGAATGAATGTGGGTGTGTTTTATAAATTCTTCTCATTTAATTGACTTAAATTTTTTATTTAATGCCAATAGGGATCTCAACTAGGGTGCGAAAATGGTCTTAATTGGCCCTGGACCAACATTTATTTATATGTTTAGACATTTGTTTGTAATTAAATAATATATATATATTTTTAAATCAAATTTTTATTCGACTGGAAAAGGGCCTCCTTTCATTTCAGAAGACCATGTGGATATGAAAACATGCACAAGCCTAAATATGCAATGGTTTTGCATGGTGTCTCACAGTTTTAGGCAGGTATTAAATAAGCTTTAGTGATTCTAAATGGGATAAATATAGGATTGTAAAGCAGGGAGCCATTAAGGGAGGTGTCAGTGTGAGCAGGAGATGAATAATGAACTTGCGGGCTCAGTATAGCACAGCTCAATAGGGATGTCACAGTCTGTCAGCCTGCTCTCCAGCTGATCAACCAGGGTGGACATGCGGGGCTGCCTCGAGTAACACGCCCATTACAGCTATACACAGATGGGTCACCGAGGTGGACCGGCATTCTCAGGAAATACACCCCAATTTGATACCCTCTAAATCAAAGCTGACTTCTTTGCGGAACTCTCAGAGATCAGATCCCTTCAGTCTTTAACTCTCCGGAGAGAATTGGTTTAGGTGTTGCATTATAGGTCTATAGATGGTCCGTTGATTACCTGTCACCAGCAGCTTGATAAATGTGTGCTATTATGGAGTAATGAAAATATGTCTATAAGACAATTTTGTATGTCTTGGCACTGTATCATGAATTGGCATATATTTCAATTTCATACAGACAAGAAGGAAGGAATTCACTAAGACTGAATTGCGCTCGCTCAGTGATAGTATCTGTAGTCTATTAGCACAAGATTCACTAATTTATGCAAATTAGATATGAGAAAATTTCAGAAATTCTATTATGCCTGATTTCTGCAAGAAATGTAAATTATGCCAAAATAGTGCTTGAATAAATTGCAATCTCACAACTAGAATAATCCTGCATAGAATAGAGGGATGTTTGTGCTAAAATTAATTTAATTTAAATAATCATTGCACATTAATCGTCTGTTTAAACTGAACAATTTAGTGAACAATAAGCAAGAATATTTTGCAATTGCACATTATTTAATAAATAAATATACACATTGTGTACACATTTAATATTGATGTGAGTTGAAATTATTAAATTTTTTACCTGTATAATAGAAATTCTATTGTAGATTCTATTGAAACTTGCACTGCATCTTTAGAATGATACATGAGAGATGAGACCCGATTGTGATGTTAAAATACGTGTCTATCTAGCCCATGTTTACATAGAAAAACAACGCAAAAGCAACAGAGTGGAATGCAAAAAATGAATTTTGTGTAAACGCTCCCTTTACAATTTAAACAAGCCCTCTAAATGCATCTGAACACCATAAAGCTGCTTTACTTGCTGCAGAGAAACAGAGGTCATTGAAAGGGCTAACCAAGCTCAACTGTCCAATTACCCTCCACGGCACATCTCTCCATAACAAAGAGATCACTGAAGCAAGCCATAATAACTGTTTGTGTTACCAAGGGCAAACGTGAAAGCAAGTTAAACTGTAAATGAAATGAGTCGGGTGCACTTTTAGGGCACGGGGAGTTGGCATAGATTTGCACAGTGACTCACAGATATGAGTCAGCTAAAGGGAATTGAACAGTGGACTGAAGGTGCATTTACAAACCAGCTGTCAAAGTTTGACAAAGGATTGAATACCCAGATTTGTCGAGCTCCTGCTTATTATATGAGGAGCTTCAAAATAAAAAAAAAATGTTTTTTGAGAACAAAAACCATCTGTACCCATTTGTCAGTCTACATCCCAATTTGCTTCCTTATATTATTCACTAACTGATCTGTTTACAACTAATTGATACTTTTGAGAAAGACAACGCATGAGTTATAAAAATGAATCTGCATATCTTGCATTAGCTTCAGTGTTGTTATAGTTAACTAAACCAAAATTATGAAAATCATTTGAAAATCATCATGAAATAAAGATAAAATAAAATAAAATAAAAAATATTAGATGAAAAAAAAAAACTTCAACTTAAATGAAAATTAGAAATGTTTCCTTGGCAACTAACTACAATAATTAAGTACTAAAATTCCTTACAATAAATACATAAATACATTTAACAATTTATAAATAAATAGATAAATATTACAAAAGCACATAACAAAATTGCTAAAGACTGAACTAAAACTAAAATTAAAAATTAAAATTAAAATACCTAACCCCTATTGAAATATGAAAGATAAAGCTAATTCAAAATATGATTAAATATATAAACAGTACTAAAATGCATATTATTATTAGCATCAAGCTAAAGTCATAACCTTTCAGTACTTTACTTTTAGATTCACAGTTTAAAGAAATTGCTTTGGCAGGTTCGTACACACAATATTTGTCTTTTTTAATGCAAAAAGTAAATGAAAAAAATATGTACCTGTCAGACAAATGTTAGGAAGGTGCACTAGCAATGCTAATTAATTATTTATTAATGGGTGACAATATACCAAAAATACTTTTTTTAACATTTGCCTGTAAAGATCTGAGAATCACTAACTGAATATATATATACAGATCTGGTCAGATTGTAATATATATATATATATATATATATATATATATATATATATATATATATATATATATATATACTGACGAGTAATCCAATGTCAGTGTGTTTTATGTGCCACAGCTATTAAGATATTAAATACAAAATAGTGTTTTGAAAGGCTGGAGTTTGCTAATACAGGAGGCTGATGGATTTAATGCCCTAGCAGCATATTAAGAGTGAAAAGCTCTTGGCTGGCTGTAGAGGGCATGGTGGCCATGACAACTGATTGTAATACACTGTGTCATGTTGACAGGGCTGCAATTACAGTGACAGTCCCACCCCAGGGCAAGAGGTTGTAGATTCCTCTGTAATCTAGTAAAAAGTGGCTCTCTGGCCCCATGTGCAACAGATAAATTATTCCCCTAGACAGACTTTGATGGAGAGAAAGCCAAGAGCTCACATAATTCATGCTGCTTAGTTGAACTCAGGGGTATATTAACATTGAAAAATTGTAAATTAACCAAGACTTTCAACCAATTTGAAAAGGTTTTCACAATTAATATAATATTTTTAATTGTTAACATGTTAATGCATTCAGTTCCTTTTTAAATGAAAACAAAACTGACAATAAGGTCCATGGTTGGTTACAATGGATTACAAGTGTAAACTGAATGTTGTCAATTAACTGCTTTGATATGAGAATGACAGGAGCAGTGTGCAGATCATTTCTTCTTCTCACCTGCATTCTCTGCATTCAGCCTCTGTATTCATGCGGTGTGGCTCCTGATTGTGACAGATAAAGTTAATTGCCCATACATGAGGTAACAGCTCCTTTCTGTTTTTACAAATAGGAGCGGTTTAAAACAAGTTCACTTGTCCTTGAGGTGATTCAAAGAAAAGCCAAGGCTGCTACTTGAAACATACGGCACAATACTTTGAGACATTGATGCCCCCAAAATGGGGTTTGTGAAATAGATTTTACTTCAAGTAAAGAAGCCACTGAGTTTGTAAGCATTATAAATGGATGCATCTTAGAAGCCTATCATAAGGCAAGATGAGGTTGAACAAGATGGCTGTGGTATTACCTGCAACAGAGGCATCAAACCGTTTATTTGAGCTCACCTTACACAATGAGTAACCCTCGTAGAGATGGAACCTTCCTTGCATGAAGACACATGACTTGCCTTTGATTTGACCAAACACCAGGCTCCCTTCATGACCAGGAACTATGCATAAAAAGACAAACATATGAGTAAAAAACACATTAAAAATTGTATATACTATATTTTATATACAATTTTATTGCAGGTATATTTATATTATAAAATATATAAAAATTGTAATTCAAGTATGTGATTAAGTCCTAAGATACCACCTTCACAGAATTTCATGAGTAACACAAATACCAAGTAATACCATTTAGTGACACTTTTATATTGATTTGCTCTAACATCATGTGATGTATGAAGCAGTTTGATGATAAAATGCACTGTATTGGGCTCTAAAGCTGTCTTTACCTGATTAAGAACCTCCTGCTGTAAAGCATTAAGTTTTTGCTGTCTTCCTAATATATTGAGTCTGCCTAAGGGATTATTCATCTAATGCATAACCTTTCTGTAATGAGCAAATAAAGTGATAACAGAAGCCATCTAATCCTTTTCTATAATGTAATGTTAAATGACTAATGACTGATCCCAAGTCTCAGAGATCCTGCTGGCTTGGCTGTGTTTCAAAGTTCATCGATTTGCATTTGCATGTTCACTTTGCTCATTCAACATCGGAAAAGTTTATATTTGCTGCTTAGGGATGACTGCTGATGTCATCAAGGATGGCATTAGTATGACTGATTGTGTATCTTTAGTGTGCGAACAGGTGGAGAAAACATTGTTTTCTAAAATAATGAGCCAATAGGAGGCTGCAGTCGGTTAGTGGCTTCAGGAACTTACTTTGACATGGAAACAAGCCGACTGAGCCAAGTGAATTGGAGCTTATGTAAATACAACCTTGAATTTTGGCCCTAAAACTTGCAGCGTAATGAGGTTCTGCTGGAATAATATCTCTGTTTTTTCATGAGCCGATTCCTCTTTTCTTGCACGAGCATTGACGAATGACTCTGAGAAAAAAAAAAACTCACTCAGAGAGGTAGGTTATTACACTCACCGTGAAATGTATTTCCTGCAACATTGTAAAAGTGAATGAGCAAATGAACATTTCAGTGCACGCTGCCTGGTCAGATTGTCACACAATTTAGCAAAAAAATAAATAAAAAAAAATGAGTGTAATGAGAAAAGTTCTGAGAGAAATTTAGAGTTGCTTAAAAATTCCTAAATATCTAAATTTAATGAGAAATAAGTGAAGTGCATATATTAAATGATCTATCTATCTATGTATCTATGTATCTATCTATGTATCTATCTATCTATCTATCTATCTATCTATCTATCTATCTATCTATCTATCTCATATATTATATATAATTATAATATACATATAATAATATACAAAAATGATATGCACTAAAATAATATTATTAACCATGTATACATATTAATATTATAACTGTATAATCATGTTAAAATGCATCTTTTTTTTTACCTGTAGCAGTTACACATGAGTATATTGTCTTTTCTGTGCATCTTTAAACTGTCTTAAACTGTCACTACATGAGTGAATTTGTTGACAGACCACAGTTTCAAGAATTTAAGATTTTTTACATCTATCTATATGGTGTAGTGACACTAAAGTGATTTGATTTTCATTTGACACTTGGTGATTTATATGACCGATGCAATGGGCAATGTGAAGAATTTATTATTTAAAAAATGAGCACTGAGCACAGAGCATCCATAGCTCTCATTATTCAACTTGTCAGTCATTTCTCTGTTGCTCTCCATAAACCAGCAAATTTAAATTATGAAGTGGATTAGAAAAAAAATGACAACACAAATGGATTCTAAGACCCTTATTACACTTTCCCTTAATTACAAGTGCTCTTATTCTTCAGCCATCATTCAAGTACACTCTCTCTCTCTCTCTCTCTCACACACACACACACACACACACACACACACACACACACACACACACACACACACACACACACACACACACACACACCTGCTACAGGTGGTGCAAATATCATGTGATTCATCTGAATGCTTCTCAAGATTATTCACCTCGCCATATAAATATTTAAACCTGTCCAAGATATCATAGTATGAACTCCCTGTGGCAGATATTAGGGGCTATTTTTGCTCCAGTCATGATATTTTATTCATAGGCAGTAGTTATTCATTTTATAGCTCATATTAGCAGGAGCTGGACATGATTTGTTAACCATACAATACAATGAGGGACAGAATGAAAACCTCTGTGCTTTCAGATTCACTCCTTGCATTAGCAACAAGTCTAGTATCGGTCTAATGGCTTTTTCATAGACTCAGCATGCTGACTGAAATGACCACACTGTGTAAATTAACAACAACAACAAAAAAATGCATCAACTCCATCCTTTGCTTTATTACTGTAAATGCCAAATATTGTTTCTTTAGAAAGAAAGAAAGAAAGAAAGAAAGAAAGAAAGAAAGAAAGAAAGAAAGAAAGAAAGAAAGAAAGAATTGGTGTAAACAGTTCCTTCAGTTCGGCTCAAGAAAAGAAAGAAAGAAAGAAAGAAAGAAAGAAAGAAAGAAAGAAAGAATTGGTGTAAACAGTTCCTTCAGTTCGGCTCTGATACATTTTCATGAATCTGTTACCTGTGCTCACTGGGAAATTGGGAATGTCCTCATAGCGGAAGGTCTGTTTATTTGAGACACTGTCTGTGAGAAGTCCCAGTCCAGAGCCGCACACGATAGCTATCTTTGGCCTGTGTCTCGTCCTGCTCAGCAGCCATTCTGTAGTCAGTTTGCAGTCATCAAAGGAACAGCAGCTGAGTCAGGAGAAAGGAAGAATGATGGCCAGATACATTAGAACAGGTCACATTGATAACTGCTCAAATTATGTCAAATAAGATGCTAAGTGGCAATATACAATCTTCTGATTATTAGTCAGTGCTTACAATGAGAAACATGACAATCTTTCAAATTGCAAACTCAACATCAAAATAAATTCAATGCATCAAGATAATCAATTATTAACTGGTTTATTTTTAAATGTTAAAACAAAAATAATATATTCATATTGTATTCATATTATATTTAATTTTTGCAGTGCCAGATCATTTGAAAACAATACATTTTTTTGTTGTTGTTGTTTTTAAAAAAATATATATAAATATTCATTAGAACAAGATAAAAATATAATTTCACTTTAAAAGCATTGAATAATATGAATAATATTAAGATCTTATGAATTAAGTTTGTTTCATTCTTTCCCTTAAGCATAAATCTGACTAAATTGAATTCAGGTTTATTTTTCTTTTATTGTCTTTAAGTATAATAATAATAATAAAAAATAATTTAAATAACTGATTTAAAAAAAAAAACTAGAAAATACAGATTAATGATAATTATTATTATTATTATTATTATTATTATTTAATCAAAAAATAGGAATATGTTCTGTGATCAGATATTAGTACACAATACAGAAATATAGAACAGACCTTCACATTAATATATAAACAATCAAGCTCTACCTTGACAGTTCACAACAACTGCACTGTAGAAGGCCACATCATTTTTTATTATGTCTCATGATTTCCGGAGTCAGTTATGAAAATCTAATGCCATATAAATCACACAGGAAATTAACTAATATGAATGAAACCACAGAGACTCTCTTGATATTTGAAAATTGGCTGGTAGCAAAAATCTGAAAATATAAACCTGACATAATGTGGTTGAATAGATAGAGCTGAATAGGTAAAAGCTTAGAGGACAGTGAAAATGCTAATAGTGGACACATTCAGAGTTTCTGAATGGAGTTTTGAAGAGTCCAAAATGCAAATTTACAGCATGCAGTTTTCAATGCTCTATTTAATTTGCATCTCATTTAATTCTGCTCCATATTGTTACTCAGCTGTGTTTGCCAGGCCTGATATATTTTTATTGACCTTTAAAGATTTGATTAAATGCATAAGAGATCTAAGATAACAGCTGTGAATTAAAATTACATTATCTATAGTGACTCTTTTAGCTCAGTAAACAGTAAATGTAAATACGTTTTCATCTATAAAGTTTTTAATAAAAATTACTTTATATATTGTCTATGTAAATTATATCAATGACATAAAACTAAAATTTACCATGAGTTTTCCTCGGTGTGCATGATCTCAGTCACAGGTAGTCACTGGCTGACAGCACCTGGAAAACATGTGTACTTGTCTTATCAGAACAGATAAGAGAGAGAAAGAGAGAGACAGAGTAATCTCTCAAATGACTTCAAGGTCTTGTCTCATTGGCTGCATAAATGGAGAGTGGGAAATCTCCATATCCTTTCCAAGAAATTATATGACTCGGTCCCCTAAGAAACTTTATCTTCACACACACACACACACACACACACACACACACACACACACACACACACACACACACACACACACACACAAATAAGAATGAATTTTCCAGTAAATTTTTATTTTTGGGGGGAATTTTCCGACCCTTGAAATATCCTAAAACAGATAATACATTTCTGCTAGATCAATAGAATTAAATATATTGCTTTGTAGAAGCTGTACATTGACCTAAGCTTGAAAAAATAATGAAAACACATTGTCTACCCACACCTAGTCTCAGCCTCAAGGGGCGGTCACACTGCACTTTTCGTTCCATTGACTTCCATTCATACGTATGCGAATGCGTCAGACCGGAAACGCAAGCTCATGCGAAAAATTTCGCATTTCGCTGCGTTCCAAAGTTCAAGTTTGGTGAAACTCTGACCTGCGAATTCGCATCACGTGAAGACGGGGGGGGATCAGTAGAATGTCAATACGTCACTGCGTGACCTCTCTGTACAGAAATTCAAAAATTAAGGAAGCGCTAATTTTAGCCATAGCGCAGCATCCTATTTTACATAATACATCTTTAAAAGATTATTAAAAAAGTGTCAATGTCGGAGTGTCAATGGACCAGGAACAGATGGTACATTTGAATGAGGACACATTTTATAATTTTTTATTGCTTAGTGTGTATGTATTTATATAGAGAGAGAGAGAGACAGACAGAGAGTAAAACATAATAAAACACTTTCGACGCCGTCGCAAAAGGCACAGTACAAACAAATCAATCCATTTAAAAATAACTGAAAACCACCATATCCTGCTCCCACTCATACTCGTAGTTCAAAGTCTAGTGTGACCGCCCCTTCAAAAGTCTACTGCTGCCTCCCCTTCAGACGTCACGCCCACAGACCGTTGGCTAAACGTCTGATGCATATGGGACACAAAAGTGGAAACACTTCAGAAGTGTCGAAGTCGTCATCGGATTGGTTGAATTCTACAGGATTTCCGCGAGACATGTGTGTCGTGTTTTTTAACGTTCCGCCTGGTAACAAAGATACCGTGGTGCCAAACCCCCCTCACGAAATAAGAAAAATGCTGTGTTTACAACTGTGACTACCAGCGCTTATCAGGATCAACTAAACGCTGGATTTTCAAAAGTATGTGAAATATACTTTTTAGTTCGCAGCATAGAATCTTTAAAATATGTCCGAAATCAGTCTGTTATTGTGGCGACATTTCCATGTCCCGAAATGTGACGCTGAACGAAACGAACTGTGATTGGTTGTTTGACATGTCGGTCAAACGGCCTCATGGGCGGGCCTTGGCCAATGAAAGCTGCCATGAATTCCAGACCTTCAGTCTACGTGAGACTAACCCACACCAGTCAATAAGACTGTCAGAAGGGGCAGAGTGACTTATACTATGGTAAATAGAAAACACGTTTACATGTTTGTGCACTTTGCTGAGCTGTGCGATTTCTGAATACATAATAGATTAGAGCCTCAGGGTCTGTTATAAATCACCAATGCTTTTATACTGTGGCTTGGAAAAGGATTGGCACACTCAGTATTGGAGCGCTGCAACTCGAAATCGAAATACCCTGATGCATTTACAGCAGTGTCTGAGACATCATTTCTACACAGAGATATTGAGCTGATAACTAACTGTAATATCGAAAATAACCTAATCTGAACATTATATCAGAAACCACAATTAAGCAAAATACCTAACTTGGTTTTGACAAAATTACTAAATAATGACTTGTTGATTGAAACAAGCTCAGTATCAGGGCTTTTTTTTTTCTTCAGGGGTCCAAGGTAGTTTATGTCAATAAGTAACATACCCTGATGTTTAATTATGTAACAGTTATATGATGTCCACTTCACACAAAGCATATTCATTCATATTCATATTCACTCATTCATTCTACTTCACTGAGTTCAGATGATTCAAAGGTTATCTTGCTCTTTGTCAAGGATATTTCCAGCTGAAAACAAACATAGTGATAAACAGCTCATGATTAACCAAAAGGAAAGGGAATGGATTTGTGTGAGTGTAACATACACACATAAGCTAACTATTAACTTAACTCTGTTAGCAAGGTCAACTCACTAGCAAGTGAACTCAAGTTTAAACTCACAATTGTGAGAAACAAATTCGTTGGATTTGTCAAGCCAACACAATCTGACCCTCTGTGCTGCTATTTGGCTGGAGGCCCTGCGGGAGGATGGGTGAGACTGGTCGTGATTGTTTGTCCAGACATACAGTCTGCCAGCTGTCTCACCAACATGTGCTGGCAGCGCAGTGGGGTCCCATCAGTTAGCAAACAAGCTTCTACCAACCCAACAGAGGGGAGTGTGAGTGTGAAGTCAAGGTAAATTAATGCCAGTGCATGTTATGTGTTGTGTGTGTGTGTGTGTGTGTGCGTGTGTGTGTGTAAAGGATGATTTGGTGCTAATACCAAACATGCCATCTGTTCACTCATCAACACATAGCTGGTTAGTTGACACTGCAAGTGAGAAAGGCTCCATATTAAGTAACTTTTCAGTGTCTACTAGAATGCAACAAATATAAAGTCACTCCAAACACAACAAAACAATACTTCAAAACACAATTTCACCCAACACTACCTTTCCTCCATGAAAGTGATTCTTCTACCATGCTGTGAACCACATTATTTCTATAAGATTTCAATAATAATGCATGCTTTTTAATAACAATAAATAACATGATACACCCCACAAGTAACATTAAATCTCTTTTGAACATCACATAATTTTGTGCTACATTTGTGCATTAATTTGCACTCACAGAAGGAAGTAATACAGGTTTGGAACAGCATGAGCGTGAGTACAGAGCTTTTTGAGGTGAATTATTCTTTTAAATCTCATAATCTGAATGTGAAAGACTAAGGGCATGTTTAGATTTGTTAGATTTGGTTCAATTAATAGAAACTCGTGCGATTGCTCTGTTAGTGTGGTTCATTTGAATAAGTGTGAACGCTGCCATTTGAATCTTGGTGTATACCAAACACTAAACTGATCTCTAGTGCGATTTGTCTGATATATGAACACAACATAGACCACAGACATCTAAACGAACCAAAAACAGGACATGACGGCACACAAATTGCTCAAGCATATACTTGGTTTAATTCGTTACAAAGGAGTTGCTGGTAGCCATTGACTTAATATATTCTTCTGTGTTTAACAGAAGAAAGAAACTCTTACAGGTTTGGTACAACTGAGTATAAGTAAATGATGACAGAATTATCAGTACTGGGTGAACTGTCCCTTTAAGATGCTACATTGATCAGGTAACATACTATGTGTCATACCTCCATCATTATATATGGCTTTAAAAAAGCTCCCTTCATTATCTCAACTATAGCAACTCCATAATGCATCTGAGTTGGTCCACTTGCATGGAGTTTGCTGACTGACATCAGCACAATGGACTTAGATCAACCTATGATTAATCATGTGCCCTTTGTCTTTTTTAAGGGGAAAGGTTAATGATTCATCAAGTCTACTGTATATCCGCTGGGCAGCCCTGGCTGATGTCAAGTCTGAAACCTCTAGACTGTCCTTGCTGATTTTTCCACACAAAAAAGCAATTCGTAACTTAAGATAACTAGATTAATAATGACATCAGTTTACTAAGTGTCAATACAATCTTACTTTTGAATCAATATCTGATCATTGTGGAATTCTCCCTCCATTCCTCCTTCCTCCACCTCTCCTCAGAACGTGGTGCTTATTTAATTGCGAAAATATTGCCTTGTTTCTCTGGGGATATTTTAAATCAATAATATTTCGGCTTTTCACTCACATTGTACTTGGATCTTCTGCCAATATAGCATATCCTGAAATCAAGGCCACACTGTGGGCACATGCAAAACAGATATTGCATATCCTGCCCAAGAGCTCAGAATAAAAAACAAATATGAGTAAAAGTCAGATTTCCTTTGTTATCAATCGATTAATCATCATACTCCCAAGAAGTTTCTGTCCCAATGAACTCAACAAATCAAGACTCAATTACATTTCAATAGAATAAACTGCTGATGCAAACGGGGAAGCACATATCCAGACCCATAATTCTGTGCATCACATCAGCAATTTTTCAGCTGAGAGCTCAGGACTAATCATTTATTAATAATGATCTTACAACACAGCCATTGTGAGGCTGTACATGATTCTGATATTATTTATTACTCATTTAAAAATGTGGAAATTTTCTATAGACCTTAATCAAATTCTGACACAAATGAAAAAGAGGCGGTGAGGGATTAAAATACAGTGTTTTCAGTGGATTATACTGTTGTTTAACAACACACCGATTGTTCAGCTGACGAAACATCTTTCAGAAAAGAAATTTCATTAGACAAGAAGTTTAAAAGTTTTGAGTTGTGAAAATGATGTGCCATTTGTAAAGACCATAAGATTACCTCCACATCTTTGTTTTCATCCACGCAAAACTCAAAATGGCATCTAACCTGATTAAGATCTATTAATCAACAACAACAACAACAACAAAATAATAATAATAAATGCATGGCTCCATGTTTTACCTTTACATCATAAATTAGATTGAATAAAGCCTGTACCTGTCTCAAATATTGCAATCTACTGCAAGGATATATGTTTGTGTCATATTTAAAGGCAGGACTGAAATCTTTGATGCTAAGAGAGCAGTTTTGCATAGTGAAAAGTTATATGAGAGGAGAAGGAATCAGATTGTGAATTTGTCATTTCATTTCCGCCTTTAATGGTTATGCACATACACACAAACACATGCACACACACACAGAAATGCTTGAGAACAGCAACTCCAAACTTCAATCATGGAAACAAATTTATATACCACTCCAATGCTAGACACCCATTTTTTGTGACACAGGGAATGTCTTGTATAATGTCATAGAACACATTTCCCCCAAAAATGCTTAATGTTCCTTGAATTGATTTTTCTTCTGGTAAATCAGCTGAGGAAATAGGGAAATTACTTTTTGACAAGTTACATGTGAAACACCACTTTCTATTAATCTCTGATTAAATTCAGTTGCATCTCATCCTATTTAAATATTTTTAATGCAATTAAAATTAAATATTTTACAATAGCTTATTTCTTTTCATAGTTATAGACGGTGTTGTGTGTGATTCCTTTTACTATGCTGTGAATAAGTTTCGTTAACGGGAATTCAGGCACATTAAGGGTCTTGATCTACAAAATATCGGGACACGTGATTCAATTACATGCAATGCGTTACCTGGTCACTTAACTTCAGTGTATTTACCAACGACGTCACTGTATACTGCATGAGAACAGTTATCATTCTAGTGTAACTTACATTACATTTATGCATTTAGCAGACACTTTTATCCAAAGTGACTTACAGTGCATTCAGACTAATATATATATATTTTTTTTTTTACCTAACATGTGTTCCCTGGGAATTGAACCCACAACCTTTTGTGCAGCTAACGCAATGCTCTACCAGTGAGCCACAGGAACACTTAGTTGTCCACTAAGCCACAGGAACTTAGTTGTCAAATCTGTCTTGATTTTGTTTTGGGGATGTACTAGAACAGGCTCTCATACTAGGTTGTTCAAAAAACACATTATTTTTCACATATTTTACGTTATTACAATACCTCTCACCCCAGTCTGGCATGAATGGCTGAAATAGTTCCTGTATCAAATGAAGGCCCACCTTCTGGAATACGAGATGTGCTGTGATTGGTTAGCTGGGCCAATGTGTGTTGTGATTGACAGCAATCGGCGACTGGTCAGGAAATGTCCTGCCTCTTACCAAAGCTGCCTGCTGCAAGCTTCAGTTTAAATATTGCATCAAAATCAAATCAATTTGAGCACGATTTAAACCCGGATGATTGTAACCATTCTAAGTTCCTCTGTTTTGGGAACACTAGACATAGTGATA
The DNA here is from genome assembly GCF_018340385.1 of Cyprinus carpio. Taxonomy (NCBI): domain Eukaryota; kingdom Metazoa; phylum Chordata; class Actinopteri; order Cypriniformes; family Cyprinidae; genus Cyprinus; species Cyprinus carpio. The sequence continues at coordinate 15,187,826 of NC_056587.1, forward strand.
ACACTTGTTGCCTTCTCTAGTGCAGCTCAACCAGATCTCATCCCATTCGTCGATCTTTGTTATGTCACAAATCCTGGAAAATATTTGTTGTAGTCCAAAAGAGCCTTTCGTTGTAGTTTTTGAAATGTGATAAAATATCTCCTTTTGAACTTTGAGCTTTGTAACTTTGCAGATCTTTTTTATGCTCAAACAGCAACATTACAGACAAACTAAAGTTGAAAAAGTGAAAAAGCATAATAGCACCCCCTTAAGATTTTCTGAAGAAAATGTGAGTGGTTCTCGCCAAGGTCTTTTGGGTGGTTGAAAGTGAAAAGTGAAAGTGACGTGACATACAGCCAAGTATGGTGACCCATACTCAGAATTCATGCTCTGCATTTAACCCATCCAAAGTGCACACACACAGCAGTGAACACACACACACCGTAAACACACACCCGGAGCAATGGGCAGCCATTTATGCTGCGGAGCAGTTGGGGGTTCGATGCCTTGCTCAAGGGCACCTCAGTCGTGGTATTGCCAGCCTGAGACTCAAACCCACAACCTTAGGGTTAGATGTCAAAATCTCTAACCACTAGGACACAACTTGCCAACACTAGGGTGTTGCTAAGGTATTCTGAGTAGCCTAATTGATAGGACTTTGCTAGGATGTCAAAAGACTTAAAAATGATAATGAGGATTGGAACTCGTAATGTAAAGATTAAGGTTGGCATGAAATGAAAGTTCGCCCTATTTTCTAAATGTATTTTATAGATCTTATTTGTGAACAGGTAATCTGTATGCGTTTCATTTATTTATTTTTATTTTTCATTTTTTTAATGTTCTGATCTTGTAATGTTTCAGAATATTGAATATTTTAATCAGGATGTAACTGGACCTTCTGGTTCATCTGCCTCCATCTTTGAGTGCCATGCACCTCAAAATCCATCAACGACCAATGCATAGAAGCAAGTCCCCACTTTACATTATTTTGATAATCTGTTATGCTTGGATGTACGTCATAATAATACATAACGGAAGATGTGTTACTACTTATGTTTTATAGTGACTTTAAGATTTACAAGAGCTCTGAATGGTTGTCAACGGGAAAGGAACCAGAATGGTGTAGTTATGAATGTAGTTAACCATCTATGATCTACAAGGGGATGGAAACATTGAATTTAACAATCTTATTAAGATATTAACACACTTAGTTTCAGAGAATCCTCTGAGCTCATAAAGAAATATTCTGGGGACATGTATAAAGCAAAATGTATGTTTAAGTGGTGTACATGTACAATAGTGATCATAAATGGCTTAAAATAACAGATTGTGTTTAAAAACAGAGGTTTTTGACTGTTTGAGCTCATACAAAATGTTGCTTCTAGGCAGTTATTGGGTACTGCACGTTTTATCCAATCAATGCATCTCATTCTGAGCTAAAAATTCTTCCAAGATGGCGGCGCGTCCACACGCAGCGGCTTCTCTCTGTCCCGACAGAACGGTGTTTTCGTGTTTTTTGTCTTGTGAGTCGCAGTGTTTTTGTACGTCGTCATCGCGTCTATCTGTCTTTAAGCGCGCATACAGTCGTGAGTTTCTGCTGGATGTCGGCAGAGCCGCATTTTTAGAGTTAAACTCCGCGCACGCGGAACTGCTGCGAGATCTCGAACTGCTCCGGAGGCCTACATCATCACCGACCCCCTCTACTGCATCTCGCCCACAGCGGAGGCGCCACAAGCGGCGTGAGAGGAAGCAGAAGAGGGGTAAGCGCGGAGGTATCCGGGCTAGGCTAACGGCTAACCCACACAAGCCATCCATCCCCACCGTCGTACTGGCTAACGTACGCTCTTTGGACAATAAACTGGACTACATCCGATTACTACGTTCAACTCAGAGGACTGTAAGAGACTGTTGTGTGTTTGTATTCACGGAAACATGGCTCAGCGACAGCGTTCCGGACTGCGCCATTCAGCTCGACCAGCTGACGTGCTATCGAGCAGACAGAGCTCGCGTCGCGGGAGGAAAAAAACCCGCGGCGGCGGGCTTTGTGCTTACATCAATGACGCGTGGTGCCGCGATGCTGTTGTGATCTGCAAACACTGCTCACCCCTGGTGGAGTTTATGATTATTAAGTGCCGGCCGTTCTATCTGCCGAGGGAATATACTGCCATACTGCTCGTTTCGGTTTACATTCCCCCGAACAACAGCAACAGCAACAGGAACGATGCACTAAATGAACTGTACCAGCACATCAGTGAGCAGCAGACAGCACACCCCGATGCTTTTCTCATCATAGCTGGGGATTTCAACCATGCTGACTTAAAGAGTGTGTTTCCTAAAATACACCAACACATTAACTTTCCAACAAGAGGTAAAAACATTTTAGACTTTGTTTACACCACACAGAGAGGAGCTTACAAAGCCCTCCCCCTCCCCCACCTCGGTGCCTCAGACCACATCACTGTCATGCTAATGCCTGCATACAGACCGCTCGTTAAAGTCGCCAAACCAGTTCAGAAACAGATTCAAGTGTGGCCAGAAGGATCGTCTGAGGCTCTTCAGGACTGCTTTGATACAACTGACTGGAATATGTTTAAGCAGGCTGCCACTTACATTACATTTACATTTAATCATTTAGCAGACGCTTTTATCCAAAGCGACTTACAAATGAGAACAGTAGAAACAATCAGATCAACGAGAACAACAACGGTATACAAGTGCTATGACAAGTCTCAGTTAGTGTAGTACAGAACACGTAGCCAGGGTTTTTTTTTTTTTTTTTTTTTTTTTTTTTTTTTTTTTGAAAATGAGTAAAGACTCAGCTGTTCGAATTGAGATCGGGAGGTCATTCCACCAGCTGGGAGCAGTCCAGGAAAAAGTCCGTGAGAGTGATTTTGAACCTCTTTGGGATGGCAACACAAGGCGTCGTTCACTTGCAGAGCGCAAACTTCTGGAGGGTGCATAAGATTGAACTAGTGAGTTTAGGTAAGTTGGCGCAGTGCCAGTGGTCGTTTTGTAGGCAAGCATCAGTACCTTGAATTTGATGCGAGCGGCTACTGGTAGCCAGTGTAACCTGATGAGGAGAAGAGTAACATGGGCTGTTTTTGGCTCATTGAAGACAACCCTCGCTGCTGCATTCTGGATCAGTTGTAGAGGCTTGATAGTACATGCAGGAAGGCCCGCCAGGAGAGCATTGCAATAGTCCAGTCTGGAGAGAACAAGAGCTTGGACAAGAAGTTGGGTGGATTGCTCTGACAGGAAGGGTCTAATCTTCCTAATGTTGAATAAGGCAAATCTACAGGAGCGGGTCGTTGTAGCAATATGGTCTGTGAAGCTTAACTGATGATCCATCACAACTCCTAGGTTTCTGGCTGTCCTGGAAGGAGTTATGGTTGACGAACCCAGCTGTATAGAGAAGTTGTGATGAAACGATGGGTTAGCTGGAACCACCAGCAGTTCAGACTTATAATAACTCCACTGACCTCCAGGAGTACTCGGAGACTGTCACTGCCTACATCACCAAGTGTATTGAGGATGTAACAGTCACAAAAACCATTACTGTCCGGGCCAACCAGAAGCCGTGGATGACAGGGGAAGTCTACAGACTCCTGGAGACGCGGAACGCTGCCTTCAGAGCTGGAGACGAGGGGGGGGCCTGAGAACAGCCAGGGCCAACCTATCCCGCGGCATCAGAGAGGCTAAGAGACAGTACTCCAGGAGGATAGCCCATCAATTCAGCGACAGCAGAGACACTCTGAGCCTGTGGCAGGGGATACAGACCATTACGGACTACAAGCCCCCACAGCGGACCTGTGACAGCAACATCTCTCTGCTGAACGAGCTGAACACCTTCTTCGCTCGCTTTGAGGCACAAAAACAGCTCCACTGCACAGAAGACTCCACCTCCTCCCAGTGACCAGGTGATGATGCTGACCCCAGACAGCGTGAGGAGATCCTTCAGCAGGATCAATGCACGCAAAGCTCCGGGTCCTGACAACATTCCTGGGCGTGTACTGAGAGACTGTGCAGCAGAACTCACTGATGTCTTCACAGACATTTTCAACATCTCACTTAGTCAAGCTGTTGTTCCCACATGCTTCAAAGCTACCACCATCATTCCAGTCCCGAAGAAGCCATCTCCATCATGCTTCAATGACTACCGTCCTGTTGCACTTACTCCCATCCTCATGAAGTGCTTCGAACGGCTAGTCATGCACCACATCAAGTCTGCCCTCCCCCCCTCCCTGGACCCATTCCAGTTTGCATATCGGTCCAAACGGTCGACCGATGATGCCATCTCAACTACCCTCCACTCAGCACTCACACATCTAGAGAAAAAAAGACTCATACGTCAGAATGCTGTTCATAGACTTCAGTTCAGCATTCAACACAATCATCCCTCAACAGCTCACTCACAAACTGGTCGAGCTGGGGCTCAACACTTCGCTGTGCAACTGGCTGTTGGACTTTCTGACTGGAAGACCTCAGGCAGTACGTGTCGGCAGCAACACATCCAGTACCATCACACTGAACACTGGGGCCCCCCAAGGATGTGTGCTGAGCCCCCTCCTCCTCTTCACTCTGCTGACCCACGACTGCACACCGTCACACAACTCCAACCTCTTCATTAAGTTTGCGGATGACACGACTGTGGTGGGTCTCATTAGCAACAGAGATGAGACAAACTACAGGAGCGAGGTGAGCCGCCCGGCCGGGTGGTGCAGTGACAACAATCTCTCTCTGAACGTGGAGAAGACGAAGGAGATTGTTGTGGACTTCAGGAGAGCGCACATCAGCATGTTCCTCTGACCATCAACGGTGCGACTGTGGAGAGAGTGAGCAGCACCAAGTTCCTGGGTGTGCACATCACAGAGGACCTCTCCTGGACCGACAACACCGCAGCACTGGCCAAGAAATCACAGCAGCGTCTCTACTTCCTCCGCAAACTGAGGAGAGCCAGAGCCCCACCCCCCATCATGTACACCTTCTACAGAGGCACCATCGAGAGCATTCTGACCAGCTGCATCACTGTGTGGTATGGCGCCTGCAACGCGTCCTGCCGGAAGACTCTGCAACGCATAGTGAGAGCAGCTGAGAAGATCATTGGTGTCTCTCTCCCCTCCCTCCAGGACATTTATGGAACCCGTCTCACTCGAAAAGCCCTCAGCATTGCAGGTGATCCCACTCACCCGTCACACAGCTTCTTCAGTCTGCTGCCATCAGGGAGGAGACTGCGGAGTCTCCAGGCCAGGACCAGCAGACTGAAGGACAGCTTCATCCATCAGGCTGTCAGGAAGCTGAACTCGCTACCGAACTTACCCCCCCGTCCCTCTTCTGCCCCAGGCACCACTGAACTATGAACCCCCCCCCCCCCCCCAGGTCCCACATCCCCAGGTCCTTCCACCCCCCCCTCCCTCTAACATACGAATGTCATGCACCAGTCACTTTGTGCAGCAGTGGTCTGCTCACTACCTCATTCACCATGGATCTGACATCATTCTACCTCCTCATCAGTCAGTTTAATAAAATAACTGCTCTGAGCCCTTTGTCACTTTGTCACTTTTAATCAGACTGAATAAGCTATTTTTTTATGCACTAAAAATCTTTTTATCTGCACTGTTTGTTCACTGGTTTGCACTCTATCTGCCATGTGCCTTGCGCTGCTTTTATTTAACCTTATTTTTATTTTATTTTTTCTATTATGTCTTTTTTACATTCCCCTATTGTATAGTTTTATCTTATATTTTATATTTGATCTAGATTTTTAGGCTCTACTGTTAGTGTTATCTGTATGCACCGGGGGTCTGAGAGTAACGCAATTTCGATTCTCTGTATGTATGTACTGTACATGTGGAAGAATTGACAATAAAGCAGACTTGACTTGACTTGACTTGACTAAACAGGAGGTTTGGGATAGAGGACAAGTGAGTGCAACAATCACAGGTTAAAGACCAGGTGTGACTGCAGAGATCTTTTTAACCGAAAAATTGATCTCTGTGTAATTAGATCAGAAAATACCCACCAGCTTTAATGGTCCTCTTTGATTTTCCCATCATTTTCTTGGTGGCAGATGGTTATGACATGCCTCAGGCATGTTTGTGCCACAGGTGAGCTTCACCTCTATCTTAAAGATGAGAGAATGCTCATTGTGGAGATGACAGGGTTAGATTATGAGTGATGACACATGCTTTCTGAGGATGTCATTGGAGGGATGACAGTTCAGTGATGGGAGAATAGACGATCAAGCCTTCACCATCTCACTACCTGTTATCTGTCGCTGCCGTGACATGAAAACATGTACTTTCATAATCTCTCTTCAGGGATTCCTCACTACAATTTACCTCCCTCTGCCACAGATCTGTACAGGGACATGTTTTTCACCTTCTCATCGTCCATATGGCTGTAAGCCTGAAAAAAATCCCTGAGGCAACAAATCAACAATTATTTTCTCATGATATGACCATTATGAGATATGGCCGGGAAGATGTCCAGCTAGAAACATACATCAGATGGTCAGATGTGTGTGAAAGATTACAGATTGTGAAAAACGGGCTCTTTTTCTGTCAGTAGTCTGCTGGTAGAAAGATAATAAAAATACATAATAAAGATAATGGCCTTAGAGTCCTATATTTCACAATATTATGTCACAAACTGATGAGGGCTAGTTGTCATAGAGAATTTTAAATGTTATATTAATTACAATATTTTTTTTCACCAACAAATAGTTTATGTTTTTTATGTTACATTTTAGATTTTCACTTTTTAATTAATTTTAGTCTTTAATAATTATTTTACTGCTTAAATTTTGCTGAAAAGCTCATAATAGTCTGTCCCAGGTTCAGTACAAGCTCAATCAACAGCATTTATGGCATAATGTTGATAACCACAAAAATTAATTTGGACTCATCCCTTTTTGGTTAAAGAAAAATAAAAACAAAGCCTATAGTGAGGCACTTGAAATGGAAGCGAATGTGGTGAATTTACAGCAAAAATGTAAAGCTTATGATTTTATAAAATGACTTACATTAATTTGTTTGTTTAAATGTGTGTATTATTTTAACTGTAAGGCTGTTTAAATCATAATTTTGTCATTTTTTGTCAAAGTTGTAAAGTTGGATATTCTGTAACTTTATACAGTTAATAAGCTTTTTTTTCCACACTAAAATGATGTTAATATGCACATTGTTTTCATTTTATGGTAGTTATTTTAATGTTTACAGATTGTCCGTATTGACTGTCATTGTAAGTGCCTCTCTGTAACCCAGATTTTTATCAGAAGAAAAGCAGGCGCAAGTCTAAATTTATTTTTGTGGTAATCAAGTGCTGTCAATTAAGCTTAATTTGTACCGAACCCAGAATATTCATTTAAGTGGCAGATTCCATTGTGAAAACTTTTCCACAATTGAAGTCAACATGTTCAGTAAACTGTATTTTTTTTATTGAGTGATTTGTTAGCCAAGACTTTAAGGTGTTTCTAAAGAAAATGACATATTATAAACCCACACTGAGAATATTCACTGGAGTAGAATTGTGATCACCCCTATAGACAGTAGGTAATAGGTTATGAATATGGGCCTTTTTGTTTTTTCAGTAAAAATAGTATTTTATACCCAGTATAAATAACTGATATAAGTGTTAGGAAAATCTGAGAATATTTGGTCCTCAAGTGAAAAACAAAAGCAAGTAGTTTTGGCTCAAGCTTTTGCAAAAGGAAGTCCCTGCAGGCAGCTGAGGCACATGACACCATTTTATGCTTTTGACCTGAGAGAAAGCGAGAAGTGTCAGTCCTCTCATGCCTGACGAGTGAAGAAAGGTTAATGGTCGTGTATTTCGGGAACATGCTTCATTCTGTTTCACCTTATCTGAATGAGAGACCCACGTGGGTTTGCATATCTTTGAATTCATTAGAGCCCATTAGCGACAGGGCTTGTTATAGGCTGATCCATTGCTACATTCAGGATGTGGGGGGGGGGCTTTTGTTCTTCAAATGCCAAACGCTTAACGAGTGTGCACCACAGCTACGCTTCCTTGGACAGACATTAGGTTTCAAGCGAAAATGAAATGAGACAGGGGATAGACAAGACCAGAAAGTGAAGAGGACACTTTCAGGTGTCTAACAGAATTACTAAATGACAGGAGAATATCATTTGGGAAATAGATG